>NC_036873.1:3714066-3855389 GCF_002910315.2 Salvelinus sp. IW2-2015
TATGTAAATCTATTAGCTAAACACGTTAGCAAAATACACCACTATTTCTAACTCCATCAGTTTCTTACTCCTTCAGGTGCTATCACCAATTCGGCTCAACTAAGATATTGATAGCCAATAACCTATAAAAAAAACCATCAGATGACAGTCTGATAACATATTCATGGTATAGGATAGTTTTTGTTAGAAAAAATGTGCATATTTCAGGTAGAAATCACAGTTTACAATTGCACCGACCATCACAATCCACTAGAATTACTAGATAGAGCACGTGTATGACCAATTTACTCATCATAAAACATTTCATAAAAATAGACAAAGCATAGCAATGGAAAGACCCAGTTCTTGTGATTTCAGACCATATTCAGATTTCTAAGCGTTTTCAGCGAAAACACAATAAATCGATAAGTTAGCATACTACAGTTCCAACGTTACCAGAGCATCGATTCCAGCCAAAGAGCGCTATAACGTACACCGCCAAAAGATATTAATTTTTCACTAACCTTCTCAGGAATTCTTCCGATGACACTCCTGTAACATCATTTTACAACATACATATACAGTTTGTTTATTTCGAAAGGTGCAATTTAGCCATACAAAACCGGTGTTACACAATGAAAAATACTAGGAAATCAAGCCTCAATATGTCTTGACGTCATCTATCAGAGTGATCTAGTTTAATTAAAAGCTAATCATATACTTGACTAAAAATACAGGTTTGCAGAATCGAAAGACCAATAGTTCTTAATGCAACGCTGATTTACATTTTAAAATTATCCTTCTTTTCAATACGGTTGGCCAAGTGAAGCTATACTAAACCAAAATGGCGATTTATGCGTTTTTAAATATTTCGACAGAAACACGGTTTATCATATTAAATATTGCTTACTTTGAGCTGATCTTCCATCATATTCTTGGCAATGTATCCTTCTATGTTATAAACGTCTTTTGTGATAGATGTCCTCTGTCCTTCGAAATGTCCATCACCAACGACCGACACCCTAAAGCGTGGTCCAAACTTTCAGAGTGCACGACAAATAAATTCCTCAGAATCGCACTAAACGGAGATAAATTGATATAAACGGTTCAATCTCACTACATTATGATATCTCTGGTATTTTGTCTTCCCTGTAAAACATTTTAAAAATCTGAAATGGTGGCTTTATTCACAAGATCTGTATCTTTCATCTGGTGTCTTGGACTTGTGATTTAATGATATTTAGATGCTACTATCTACTTCTGAAGCTATGCTATCTATGCTAATCAGTGTGTGGGGGTGGGGGGTGCTCCCGGATCCGGGTTTCTGAGGCAGTAAAAGTTAATTCTAAACAACGTTTGACATGTTTCAACGAACTTTACCGGTACTATTAGGATGTATTCGTCTGCATGTTGTGCTGCCTTTGAGCCAGTGGATTACTGAACAAAACGCGCCAACAAAACAGAGTTTTGGGATATAAAGAGGGACTTTATCGAACAAAACAAACATTTGTTGTGTAACAGGGACTCTTGTGACTGCAACCAGATGAAAATGATCAAAGGTAAGTGATTAATTTTAGCGCAATTTCTGACTTTCGTGACTCCTCTACTTGCCTTGAAAATGTTTGTATGCTTTTGTAAGCGGGGCGCTGTCCTCAGATAATTGCATGGTGTGCTTTCCTCGTAAAGCCTTTTTGAAATCTGACACAGCGGCTGGATTAACAAGAAGTTAATCTTTAAGCCGATGTATAACACTTGTATCTTTTATAAATGTTAATTTTGAGCATTTCTGTATTTTGAATTTTGAGCTCTGCAATTTCACCGGATGTTGTCGAGGTGGGTCGCTAGCGGAACACCTATCCCTAATTAACTTGACCAGGTAATTGATAAAGAAAAACTCCATATGTAGCGTTTTCTCTGCCATCTTTGTAAAGTCTATTTTCTAACCTCCTGCAGGTGGTTGGCTGGAGGCTAACAGAGGAGACTGGGCGGCCGACTTGGATTTTCAGACCCAGACGGGTGCAGCCAAGGGCCCAGGGGACAACATTACCGAGCAGGCCAGGACCAGAGGCGACATAGTGGAGGTCAGTGGATGGGACAGCGTCCTCAACTCTGGGCTGGGGAACAACAGTGTTAACCAGAAAAGACAGTCGAACACAAAACAACAACCAAACTTAGTCTCCATGACAACAGACTGGCTGAGAGCAGGGTGAGGTGTAGATTTGGTCTGCGGGGACTGGGATGTGTCTGTATGCGGGGGGAGAGAACAGATAGCTGTGCTGACTGACTTTGTTATTTTTGTATTATTGCAGAGACTGAGTTTCCCTCATCTCAGTCGAACCAAAACATATTTCATTCTTGAATCAACACATATGGACAATGTTTCATAGTAAACTCCAATGGCTCCATATTGTTAGGTACTTGACTGTGGTTAACATTTTATAATATCATGTCATGTTTCTGTGTGTACAGCAAAGAATTTCTTATATAAACCTTTATGCTTTTCTGTTTACAGTCTGCAGTCCATGAGGACCAGCTGATGTCTGGTGTTGCTGACGGAAGAGACTGGACATCTGAGGTGGGTGGTCACAAACCCTGGCCCCGGATCAAAACCCTGGATCTGGAGCCATCACTCTTCCTTCCCGAGTCGGAACTAGTACCCAACCGCGAGGGACAGAGACTCCACCACAACCACTACACAGAACACAACCAGTGGACAGGTGGACTGAACAACCTCAGTCCTGGTGGTCATCAGAGAGAAAGAGGCTCCAATCAGGGATCCAGTCTGCAGCCCAGACCCTTCTCTTCACAGACTCAGTGCAGGGATGAAGCAGGTCCTGGGGCTGATAGAGATCGACCCTCCTGTTCCTATGATACAAACACCACAGTATCCATGATGAACAGAGCAGGTCACCCTGGGCTTCAGCCTTCACAGCGAGTGATGGGAGCCCCCCCTGGTGGTAGTCTATCAGCAAGTCTGTCTTCTCCTTCAGGGCCTCGTCCAATGCCTGGTGACTTGGTTAATAGAAGGTCTGGGCCTGGGTCTAGCCTTCCTCACTTACCTCAGGTTTACCCCACCAATACAGACAGGGTCAGGATGGGCGTTCACCATAAGAGGTACCTAGCATATAACACAGCACACAATCCCAACAACACCCAAACAATGGCTAGAGGTCAAGGAGGGAGCTCAAAAACGCTTGCTTCTACCTCCTCTGGTGTCATTGGGTCACAATGTGGGAGGCCGAGCATTAGGACGGACGCGGACAAGCCGTATGCCTGCCCCACGTGTGGGAAGCGCTTTGCTGAGGCAAGGTATGTGAAGCAGCACCAGACTGTTCACACCAAGGACAGCTTCAATTGCAAATTATGTCACAAGAGCTTCTCCTTCCTGAGTAGCCTTATCAGACATAGGAGTGTCCACAATGGGGAGAAATCGTAGCAGTGTGTCTTGAGATGTACGCAGAGGATATCTGGGAATCATTCCTTATCTGACATATTATAGTTATAATGTTTAGTGTCTTGGGATAAGAGGGTAATTAACCACATACCCCTTATTAACCCCTTTAACTTAGAATTATTTAACAGGCTTGTGTTAATAACAGTTTTTTAGAGAGATAGTAAACCTAGGCTAGAACAAGTGTAGTTCAATATTCTCTGGTCTGATGAAACCAAGATTGAACTCTTTGGCCTGAATGCCAAGCGGCGCGTCTGGAGGAAACCTTGCACCATCCCTACGGTGAAGCATGATGGTAGCAGAATCATGCTGTGGGGATGTTTTTCAGTGGCAGGGACTGTGAGACTAGTGAGGTTCGAGGCAAAGATGAACGGAGCAAAGTACAGAGATCCTTGATGAAAACCTGCTCCAGAGCGCTCAGGACCTCAGACTGGGGTGAAAGTTCACTTTCCAACAGGACAATGAACCGAAGCACACAGCCAAGACAATGCAGGAGTGGCTTCAGGACAAGTCTCTGAATGTCCTTGAGTGGCCCGGACTTGAACCCGATCTACCATTTCTGGAGAGACCTGAAAATAGCTGTGCAGCTACGCTCCCCATCCAACCCGACAGAGCTTGAGAGGATCTGCAGAGAGGAATGGGAGAAACTCCCCAAATACAAGTGTGCCAAGGTTGTAGCATTATACCCAAGAAGACTCAAGGCTGAAATCGCTGCCAAAGGTGCTTTAACAAAGTACTGAGTAAAGGGTCTGAATACTTGTGTAAATGTGATATTTCAGTTTTATATTATTAATAAATTAGCAATAATTTCTAAAAACCTGTTTTTGCTTTGTTATTATCGGGTATTGTGTGTAGATTGATGAAGGGATAAAAAATAAAATAAAATTTTTGGAATAAGGCTGTAATGTAACAAAATGTGGAAAAAGTCAAGGGGTCTGAATACTTTCGGAAGGCACTGTAACTCAAAGCTAGGGTGAAAACAGGGCATTGCGGCGGAAACTACATGTACTGGAACTGAAGGGGGCATGATAGCGTGTCCTCGCCAGTTGTCCCAGTACTGTCAAGATCGTCGACCGATAAACTATCAAAATAAAGAGTGTCAGACCCTGAAGAAGGCACAGTGATGCCGAAACGTTGGTGATTTACCTAATAAATGACCAGAGTTTATATATGGAGTGTGCGACTCTCTTTATTTTGATAGTTTATTAGCCGTTAGTTAGCACTTCCACACAAAATCATTTTTCTGGGTGTGCGCCAGCTCATGTTTTTATTCTTACATCCTGGCCAATTCTAGACAGTGTCAATAGTGTACAGCATACCGTTGAGCATTGACAGTAGCTAACCTAACCACCTCTTTTACCCCAATCACTCTCTCAAGTGAAGGACATCTCACTGGAGGCCACAGGAGCTTTGTGAAGCCAGTGGGACACAATACATGGAGAGATGACCAACCAATCACTGTTGATGAGGGGAGTGGAACCTCAACCCAGCACTTATCGTGATAGAGGTTAGTGTAACAGTGTTGCATAAAATATGAGTTACTTTGTAAATCAGATGTGGCCTGTTTATTTCAGAAAGGCTTCCCTCAGCTATTCATTTGTACATCCTTTTTTGTGAGACTTCACCAAATCAAATAATATTTTATTGGTCACATACACGTGTTTAGCAGATGTTATTGCGGGTGTAGAGGAATGCTTGTGTTTCTAGCTCCAACAGTGCAGTAATATCTAACAAGTAATATCTAACAATTTCACAACATATACACAATACACACAAGTCTAAGTAAAGGAATGGAATTAAGAAAATATACAAAAGTTTGGGGTCACTTCGAAATGTCCTTGTTTTTGAAAGAAAAGCACATGTTTTATCCATTGAAGTAACATCAAATTGATCAGAAATACAGTGTAGACATTGTTAATGTTGTAAATGACTATTGTAGCTGGAAATGGCTGATCTTTAATGGAATATCTACATAGGCGTACATAGGCCCATTATCAGCAACCATCACTCCTGTGTTCCAATGGCACGTTGTGTTAGCTAATCTAAGTTTATAATTTTAAAAGGCTAATTGATCATTAGAAAACCCTTTTGCAATTATGTTAGCACAGCTGAAAACTGTTGTGCTGATTAAATAAGCAATTAAACTGGCCTTTAGACTAGTTGAGTATCCGGAGCATTAGCATTTGTGGGTTCGATTACAGGCTCAAAATGGCCAGAAACAAAGTCCTTTCTTCTGAAACTCGTCAGTCTGTTCTTGTTCTGAGAAATGAAGGCTATTCCATGCGAGAAATTGGCAAGAAACTGAAGATCTCATACAGCGCTGTGTACTACTACCTTCACAGAACAGCGCAAACTGGCTCTAACCAGAATAGAAAGAGGAGTGGGAGGCCCCAATGCACAACTGAGCAAGAGGACAAGTACATTAGAGTGTCTAGTTTGAGAAACAGACGCCTCACAAGTCCTCAACTGGCAGGAGAGTACTATGGTGTTGCATGCTAAGCAATAGTCAATGAACAGCATTCTTACATAGGTATTCCTCTTGTTCAGATGGGATAGGGCAGTGTGCAGTGCAATGGCGATTGCATAGTTTGTGGATCTATTGGGGCGGTAAGCAAATTTTAGTGGGTCTAGGGTGACAGTTAAGGTAGAGGTGACATGATCCTTGACTAGTCTCTCAAAGCACTTCATGATGACAGAAGTGAGTGCTACAGGGCAATAGGCATTTAGTTCAGTACAGTTACCTTTGCTTTCTTGGGTACAGGAACAATGGTGGCCATCTTGAAGCATGTGGGGACAGCAGACTGGGATAGGGAGAGATTGAATGTGCCCGTTAACACACCAGCCAGCTAGTCTGTGCATGCTCTGAGGAAGCGGCTAGGGATGCCGTCTGGGCCGGCAGTCTTGCGAGGGTTAACACGCTAAAATGTCTTACTCACGTCGGCCACGGAGGAGGAGAGCCCATAGTCCTTGGAAGTGGGCCGCGTTGGTGGCACTGTGTTATCCTCAAAGCGGGCGAAGAAGGTGTTTAGCTTGTCCAGAAGCAAGACGTCGGTGTCCGCGACGTGGCTGGTTTTCCTTTTGTAGTCCGTGAAATAGTTATCCAATATAACTAATGTACTGATAACCTTTTATTTTCTGTGATAAGTCTAATACTGTTCATATGTGCTACAGGTCAACAGAGTGGGGTGGGTTTCCTGATCTCTCTTATCAAAAGGTACATCTTTTATTTAATAACAATAAAAATGTCTGCACTGATGATTTATGATATTGGAGAACAAATCATAGACCTTTCCTCCATACAGAATCTTTCTAAATCCATGATGTCCTTCGTCTGCGCTTATGGACTGCTATCTTCAATTCAAACCACAGATTTTTAATGGGGTTCAAGTTCGGAGACTGATGGCCCTTGCAAAATGTTGATTTTGTGGTCAATTTACCATATACACTGAGTAAACCAAACATTAGGAACACCTTCCTAATATTGAGTTGTACCGCCTCCTTTTGCCCTCAGAACAGCCTCAATTTGTTGGGGCATAGACATTACAAAGTGTTGAAAGCATTCCATAGGGATGCTGGCCCATGTTGACTCCAATGCTTCCCACAGTTGTGTCAAGCTGGCTGGATGTCCTTTGGGTGGTGGACCATTCAAGATACACACGCAAATCTGTTACGCGTGAAAAACCCAGCAGCTTTGCAGTTATTGACACAAACCGGTGTGCCTGTCACCTACCACCATACCCCATTTAAAGGCACTTAAATCTTTTGTCCATTTACCCTCTGAATGGCACACATACACAATCAATGTCTCAATTGTCTCAAGGCTTAAAAATCCTTCTTTAACCTGTCCCCTCCCCTTCATCTACACTGATTGAAGTGGAGATTGAAGCGCAGACCAGCTGGCTGGTGTGTTTACGGACATATTCAATTGCTCCCTATCCCAGTCTGTTGTCCCCACATGCTTCAAGATGGCTACCATTGTTCCTGTACCCAAGAAGGCAAAGATAACTGAACTAAATGACTACCGCCCCGTAGCACTCACTTCTGTCATCATGAAGTGCTTTGAGAGACTAGTCAAGGATCATATCACCTCTACCTTACCGGCCACCCTAGACCCACTTCAGTTTGCATACCGCCCCAACAGGTCCACAGACGACGCAATCGCCATCACACTGCATACTGCCCTATCCCATCTGAACAAAAGGAATACCTATGTAAGAATGCTGTTCATTGACTACAGCTCAGCATTTAACACCATAGTACCCGCCAAGCTCATCATCAAGCTGGAGGCCCTGTGCAATTGGGTCCTGAACTTTGACGGGCCGCCCCCCAGGTGGTGAAGGTAGGAAACAACATCTCCACTTTGCAGACCCTCAACACTGGGGCCCCACAAGGGTGCGTGCTCAGCACCCTCCTGTACTCCCTGTTCACCCATGACTGCGTGGCCATGCACGCCTCCAACTCAATCATCAAGTTTGCAGACGACACAACAGTAGTGGGCTTGATTACCAACAACGACAAGACAGGGAGGAGGTGAGGGCACTCCGAGTGTGGTATCAGGAAAACAACCTCTCACTCAACGTCAACAAAACAAAGGAGATGATCATGGACTTCAGGAAACAGCAGAGGGAGCACCCCCCTATCCACATCGAAGGGACAGCAGTGGAGAAGGTGGAAAGTTAAGTTCCTCAGCGTACACATCACAGACCAACTGAAATGGTCCACCCACACAGACAGTGTGGTGAAGAAGGCACAACAGCGCCTCCTCAACCTCAGGAGGCTGAAGAAATTTGGCTTTTCACCCAGAACCCTGACAAACTTTTACAGATGCACAATCGAGAGCATCCTGTCAGGCTGTATCACAGCCTGGTATGGCAACTGCACCGCCCTCAACCGCAAGGCTCTCCAGAGGGTGGTGCGGTCTGCACAACGCATCACCAGGGGCAAACTACCTGCCCTCCATGACACCTACAGCACCTGATGTGACAGGAAGGCCAAAAAGATCATCAAGGACATCAACCACCCTAGCCATTGCCTGTTCACACCGCTACCATCCAGAAGGCGAGGTCAGTACAGGTGCCTCAAAGCTGGGACCAAGAGACTGAAAAACAGCTTCTATCTCAAGGCCATCAGACTGCAATCACTAACTCAGAGAGGTTGCTGCCTACATTGAGACCCAATCACTGGCCACTTTAATAAATGGATCACTAGTCACTTTATACAATGCGACTCTAAATAATGCCACTTTAATCATGTTTACATATCTCATATCACATGCATATACTGTATTTTATACCATCTATTGCACCTTGCCTATTACATGTACATATTCTCATTCACCCCTTTAGATTTGTGTGTATTAGGTAGTTGTTGGGGAATTGTTAAATTACTTGTTAGATATTACTGCATTGTTGGAACTAGAAGCACAAGCATTTCGCTACAATCGCATAAACATCTGCTAACCTTGTATGTGACAAATAAAATTAGATTTGATTTAACAAGTGACATCAATAAGGGATCATAGCTTTCACCTGGTCAGTCTGTCATGGAAAGATCCAGGTCCTTAATATTTTGTACACTCAGTGAATACTTTTGCCTTCAGAAAGTATTTACAACCCTTGACTTCCACATTTTGTTGCATAACAGCCTGAATTTAAAATTGATTAAATTTAGATTTTGTTTCAATGATCTACACACAATACCCCATAATGTCAGTGGAATTTTGTTTTAAGATTTTTTTACATATTACAAAAGAAAAGCTGAAATGTCTTGAGTCAATAAGTATTCAACCACTTTGTTATGCCAAGCCTAAATAATTTAAGCAGTAGAAATTTGCTTGGCAGATCACATAAGATGCATGTACTCCCTTTGTGCAATAATAGTGTTTAACATTATTTTTGAATGACTACCTCATCTCTGTACCCCACACATACACTTATCTATAAGGTCCCTCAGTGAAGTTGTGAGAATTTCAAGCACAGATTCAACCAAAAAGACCAGTGAGGTTTCCAATGCCTCGCAAAGAAGGGCACCTATTGGTAGATGGGTAAAAAATAAACTAAAGTAAACATTGAATCTCCTTTTGAGCATGGTGACGTTATTAATTACACTTTGGATGTTGTATCAATACACCCAGTCACTACAAAGATACAACTCAGTTGCCAGAGCGGAAGGGAACCACTCAGGAATTTCATCATGAGACCAATTGTGATTAATGGGTGTGACAGGAGAAAACAACATTGGATCAACAACATTGAAATTACTCCACAATAGTCACGTAAATGACAGAGTGAAAAGAAAGAAGCCTTTACAAAATACAAATATTCCAAAACATGCATCCTGTTTGCAACAAGACACTAAAGTAATACTACAAAACAAAATTGGCAAAGAAACTACGTTTTTCTCCGGAAAACAAAGTAAACACAACACATGACTGAGTACAACTCTTCACATTTTCAAGCATGGTGGTGGCTCCATCATGTTATGGGTATACTTGTAATCTACAATGACTGGGGAGTTTTTCATGATAAAAATAAACCGAATGGAGCGAAGCACAGGCAAAATCCTAGAACGAAAACCTGGTTCAGTCTGCTTTCCAACAGACAATGGGAGAAAAATTCACCTTCAGCAGGACAATAACCTAAAACACATGGCCAAATCTGCACTGGAGTTAATTACCAAGATGACATTGAATGTTCCTAAATGGCCTACTTACAGTTCAGACTTAAATCTGCTTGAAAATGGCTGTCTCGCAATGATCAACCAACTTGACAGAGCTTGAACAATTTAAAAAAGAATGAGCCAATATTGCACAACCCAGGTGTGCAAAGCCCTTACAGACTTATCCTAAAAGACTCACAACTGTAAACACTGCCAATGGTGTTTAACATGTACTTACTCAGGGCGGTGAATAAAATTATATAATTTTTCTTCCACTTTGACACTAGAGTATTTTGGGTAGATTTTTGACCCAAAAAATTATAATTGGATGAGTGCTGGGGGTTGTCTTGCTGGAAGATCCACTTTCAGCCAAGTTCCAGCCTCCTGGCAGACCATAGCACTGGCTGGAGTTTACTAAACGGTATTGGCACTTGGATTGGAACTGGTGTTATGGTCAGATGACATGAAAATAGAGCTCTTTCGCCACGCACACCAGTGGTGTGTTTGGCGTCGAGAAATGGAGGTACAGTTGAAGTCGGAAGTTTACATACACCTTAGCCAAAAACATTTAAACTCAGTTTTTCACAATTCTTGACATTTAATCCTCGTAAACATTCCCTGTTTTAGGTCAGTTAGGATCACCACATTATTTTAAGATTGTGACATTTCAGAATAATAGTAGAGAGAATGATTTATTTCAGCTTTTATTTCTTTCATCACTTTCCCAGTGGGTCAGAAGTTTACATATACTCAATTAGTATTTGGTAGCATTGCCTTTAAATTGTTTAACTTGGGTCAAATGTTTCGGATAGCCTTCCACAAGCTTCCCACAATAAGTTGGGTGAATTTTGGCCCATTCCTCCTGACAGAGCTGGTGTAACTGAGTCAGGTTTGTAGGCCTCCTTGCTCGCACACGCTTTTTCAGTTCTGCCACAAAATTTTCTATAGGATTAGGTCAGGGCTTTGTGATGGCCACTCCAATACCTTGACTTTGTGTCCTTAAGCCATTTTGCCATAACTTTGGAAGTATGCTTGGGTCATTGTCCATTTGGAAGACCCATTTGAGACCAAGCTTTAACTTCCTGACTGATGTCTTGAGATGTTGCGGCGGTTTTACGGCGGTTTTGGAGCAGTGGCTTCTTCCTTGCTGAGCGGCCTTTCAGGTTATGTCATATAGGACTCGTTTTACTGTGGATATAGAAACTTTGTACCTGTTTCCCCAGCATCTTCACCAGGTCCTTTGCTGTTCTTCTGGGATTGATTTGCACTTTTTTGCACAAGTACGTTCATCTCCAGGAGACAGAATGGGTCTCCTTCCTGAGTGGTATGACGGCTGCGTGGTCCCATAGTGTTTTATACCTGCGTACATTGTTTGTATAGATGAACGTGTACCTTCAGGCGTTTGGAAATTGCTCCCAAGGATGAACCAGACTTTTTTTCTGATGTCTTGGCTGATTTATTTTGATTTTCCCATGATGCTAGCAAAGAGGCACGGAGTTTGAAGGTAGGCCTTGAAATAAATCCACAGGTACACCTCCAATTGACTCAAATTATGTCAATTAGCCTATCAGAAGCTGTAAAGCCAGCCATAAGTTTTCTGGAATTTTCAAGCTGTTTAAAGGCACACTCAACTTAGTGTATGTAAACTTCTGACCACTGGAATTGTGAACAGTGAACTTTATAGGGAAATAAAGTCTGTCTGTAAACAATTGTTGGAAAAATTACTTGTGTCATGCACAAAGTAGATGTCCTAACTGACTTGCCAAAACTATAGTTTGTTAACAAAACATTTGTGGAGTGGTTGAAAAATTTGTTTTAAGTGTATGTAAACTTCCGACTTCAACTGTATATGCAGAAAAGTACCTCATACCTATTGTAAAATGTGGTGTTGGATTTTTTACATTGGATTTTTTACATTATGGGAGTATTTTGCATCCACTGGTCTTGGGGCCCTTGCTGAGGTCAACGGCATCATGAACTTTACCAAGTAGCAGGTCATTTTAGCCAAAAATGTAGTCGCCTCTGCCAGGAGGCAGAGTTCTGGGTCCCGAACTTGGTGGGAAGTAGACCTTCCAGCAAGACAATAACCCCAAGCACACATTAAAATCCACAAATATATGGTTAATTGACCACAAAATCAACATTTTGCAGTGGCCATCTCAGTCTCCGGACTTGAACATTGTAAGTGTATGGTTTGAATTGAAGAGGGCAGTCCCATAACCGTAGACAAAGGTTATTATGGCCAGATACAATGTTTCAAGTTCGTTGCAGACAGGCCATTCGTAGTCAATGTGATTCATAGGGTATTTATTTTTATCAGGATATTTTCTACCTGCAGGCTGCAAAGATTTTGTTGGTTAGCTTTATGTTGGCTATTTTTACATAGTTGGCAATGGCAATAGAAGTTACTTTTAGATTTGTATAATCTTCATTTAGATTTAGATCTTGATTAACCACATGACAATGATTTTGAGATAGAAGACGTTATTATGAATGAAACTGTTCAACAAAAATGTGCATATGAAAACCATAAATGGCACGCAGATCAGTAGAAATGGTAAGTGAAGTTCCCCCTGTACCAGGCCTCACAAGATTCATCTAAAGTTCCCCCTGTACCGGGCCTCACAAGATTCATCTAAAGTTCCCCCTGTACCAGGCCTCACAAGATTCATCTGAAGTTCTCCCTGTACCAGACCTCACAAGACTCATCTGAAGTTCCCCCTGTACCAGGCCTCACAATACTCATATCATAACTGCTACACACGGTCTACATCGTTGTCACCATATTAGCTAAAGTAACATCATAGTCAACATAGCTAATAGAACTAACATGTTAGTAAACCCGCTACAATCATGCAGTAAAGTTAGTGTACAGTCAGTAAGCAGTTTAGAATTTACAATGGCGGCCCCCGGTGGCAATACATTTCTAAAACAAAAAGCTTACCTTTGATTTATAAGAGTTCCAGTGTTGTGTTGGAAAGTCATAGCCAGCTAGCTAACACAGCATCCCTCTGTTTGAGCAGGGTGTTTGAGTAGGCTAAACTAGCTAGCTGCATTTGCTAGCTAAGTAAGTGAAACGGGGGGAAAATGACACTTGCTTCTCCTTAATTTTTGAAGAAACGAATTGGTTCAAAACTGATCAGCTATTGTCTTTCTCTCTCTTTGAGTCAACTACTCACCACATGTTATGCACTGCAGTGCTAGCTAGCTGTAGCTTATGCTTTCAGTAATAGATTAGTTCTCTGATCCTTTGATTGGGTGGACAACATGTCAGTTCATGCTGCAAGAACTCTGATAGATTGGAGGACATCCTCCAGAAGTTTTCATAATTAACTGTATAAGTCTATGGAAAGGGGTGAGAACCATGAGCCTCCTCGGTTTTGTATTGAAGTCAATGTACCCAGAGAAGGACGGAAGCTAGCTGTCCTATGGCTACACCATAGTGCTACCCTACAGAGTGCTGTTGAGGCTACTGTAGACCTTCATTGCAAAACAGTGTGTCAAAACTTGTTCAGGACCTCAGACTGGGGCGAAGATTCACCTTCCAACAGGACAACGACCCTAAGCACACAGCTAAGACAATGCAGGAGTGGCTTCAGCACAAGTTTCTGAATGTCCTTGATTGGCCCAGCCAGAGCCCGGACTTGAACCCGATCGAACATCTCTGGAGAGAACCGAAAATAGCTGTGTAGCTACGCTCCCCATCCAACCTGACAGAGCTTGGGAGAAACTCCCCAAATAGTAAACTCCCCAAATACAGGTGTGCCAAGCTTGTAGCGTCATAGTCAAGAAGACTCGAGGCTGTAATTCTTCAACAAAGTACTGAGTAAAGGGTCTGAATACTGTTGGGTTCTGAGAATATGAAAATATACTTATTCATGTCACTGATGGAGTGCTAAGGTTTAGAGGGTCTACACCAGAAGTTAAGGGTTATAGGAGGAAGGTATATAGTGTGTGCAACTAAGCTTGGAATGTGTTGAGTGCAGGGAAGTGGTTACATGTGGCAGGCATTGATAAGGGGAGAGAGCCATGGATTGGTGATAGAGGGGGGTTGAGGTCAGGTCAGGTCACCTTAAGGGAGAAATAGAAGTTTATGACCCGTATCACTAGTGTCCTGCCTAGCAGTAAAGAACGATGTTTGTACAGATGGGTAGGAGGAGACTCAGCTTTGGTGAAAGGGTTAAATATCAGTGCTTGTGTGAAATGTCTTGTCTGAATTACAGCTATATCGACGCTTTGGGAATAATTAAACTTGGTTAAGCTTCTCTTGTGTCCGTGAGTTATTTACTCTGAAAATTAGAACCTAACAATGCTTATGTAAATGTGATATCAGTTTTTTATTTCTAATACATTTGCAAAAATGTCTAAACCTGTTTTTGCTTAGTCATTATGGGGTATTGTGTGTAGATTAAGGTGGGAAAAACTATTTCATACATTTTAGAATAAGGCTCTAATGTAACAAAATGTGGAAAAAGTCAAGGGGTCTGAATACGTTCCGAATGCACTGTATGCAAAATACAGAAATACAGCCGGCATGATGCATTTTGCATTATGACTGCTTTGAAATAAATCTTAATCACCAATAAATCTTAGCCAGCTCCAGTTTTGCACGTCCGTTAAAAACCCCTCCATGTAGGCTACATGTGTCCATATGCCCATCATGAAATGAGAGATGACTCTTGTATTTAGAAATAATTTTCCTGTAACAATTGCTTATTTTCCGTTTCATATGATTAAAAACCAAGCCCTCCATAGGCTACCCTTATGCCTATAGGCTATAACAAAGGCTGCTTCAACAGCAATACGTTGTCTTTTTTATCCTAGCGATTTTATTATATTATGCTTCTGACCATGCTATTTAGAAATTTTGTTTTAAAAAAACAGATGTTTTTTTATTCAAATTAAAACTTAAAACAAGCAAACTTATTAGAATGATTCACCGTTGCTTTATGATGAGAACGATGATGAGAACGTCCAGCTGCCATGCAATGGAATTTAGGAGCCGTCTGCTATTTCTGGAAAAGTGTGAATGCGATCTGTAGGATGGTTCCATTATGTTTATAAAACATATTTGGGAGCAGTAGAACGGTGAGTGGACATTCCCTCTTTCTCTTTATATTGGATCTTTTTCCGGCAGGTAGCCTAGCGGTTAAGAGCGTTGGACCAGGTTGTTGGTTCAAATCCCCGAGATGACTAGGTGAAAAAATCTGCCAATGTGCTCTTGAGCAAGGCCCTTAACCCTAATTTCTCCTTTAAGTCGCTCTGGATAAGAGCGTCTGCTCAATGTTCCTCAAGCAAGGGTGGAGGCCGATAACATCACGGATTTGCAGTTGTCTAAAAAAACACTATTTTGCTCAAAACATGTTTAAAAAAAAAACATGTGTGTACTTTTCACAGTAAAAGTTAAAAAAATCAGTTTAGAATGCAATTAGTTTAATCAGCTGTGTTTGCTAGGGATGGGGTAAAAGTGTGACACCACTCCGGCCCCCAAGGACTTGCTCATCTGTTCTATCTAATACAGACGGGGACTATGTCGCACAGCAAGAGTTGAGTGGGGACGAACGGATTCGTTTCAGTCAGTTCTGAGGCCATGTCTAGACTTGACAGTTCATGCAGCTTTTCTATTCTGATCATGGAGTTCTTATCATGTAATTCCGACAACGTCATGCATCCACACAAACATTAAAATGTGTCTACGGTGTCCACATTGTGTCCAGATTCCCTTTTCCTGTGCTAAATTCAAATGCCAGTATGCATTCTGCAAACAGGGAAACAGGCTTAATATAACACAACTACTTGATGGTAGTAGCCAACTACTGTAGTTAACTAGCCAGCTAACCTTTGTAACTAGCCAGCAAGCTAGTTAGCAAAGCTAAAGGGATTGCAAACAGGTTAGCATAATTCCAGCCAAACATATATAAATATATATTTTTATAAGCTAGATATATAGCCTCTCCCTGATAACAAAAAATCTATATATGAAAGACCTTAAACAACTTGAAGCCACCACATATTTAGCCATGGAGCAGGTTCTGATTGGCTAGCGAGGGCCAGTGAGGGCCTTGATGTGTAATGTAATAAGCACTACCATATTTAAAAAAACAGCGTGGGGAACCAAGGAAGTGACGTAGCCGAGAGTACATGTCCAGAGTGAGCTATCGACAAGGGGATGGTGGTTGGAAGAGCGCGCTTGTTTGAAATAGAAAAGCGTTGCAGTAGCTTTTGATAAAGAACAACATCAAGACTAATCAGCTGCTTTATAAGTGGGATGCAATGTTGAGCGCTACATCCCGAGGGGTTCGTGCTGATTGTACGGAGATTGTGACAGCCGGTTAAATGGCGTCCCTTAACAATGCAAGAACAAGATGTATGTCAGGAGAAGTGCAGTATTATCAGGAGACGTATACTTGGAATACGGAGGAGGAATGGATGGAAAAAGAGAGGCAGAGGAGGTCTAAGAGAGAGAGGGAGGAAGTTGGTGAACTTGAGTCGGTTAAAAATGGTGGGAAAAAGGGAGATGGTTTGTTAAAGAAGAATGGTAGAAAGTGTAAGCAGAGAGCTGAAGACAGGAGGAGAAATGGAAGTGAATGAGGTCAAGGTATCAGAGGTGGTAGGTGTGGTGAAGTTCTTGGAGCACGAGGCTTGCACCGAGGGTCAGAATAAAGATGAGTATGTGACGGTAGGAGTGAAGTTTTTGGAAAAAGTGGACCCTTGCCTTTTGGCTGATCCATTTGTGGTTTCAAGGTGGGTGAAAACAGAGTTGGGTGCTGTGGAATCGGTGAGGGTAACCAGAAGTGGTCTTGTGATAATTATTTGTGTTTCTGCTGGTCAGAGGGAGAAGGCGCTCGCCGTTAAACGAATGGTGTCAAGAAATGTGAATTGTTTTGCTCTCAAGAAAAGGGTGCCATTGAAAGGAGTGATTACTGGGGTAGCAATAAATGTAAAAGTTGACCAACTGAAGGGGAAGATTCCCGGTGTTTGTGATGCTCGTCGTTTGGTGTGACACAGTGGTGAAACAGAAGAGTCATTCTGTTCTTTTGAATTTTGATGTTGAGTCTTTGCTAGACAAAGTGATGTTAGGATATATAAGTTAAATGCGGTTTTGTGCCAAATACATTAAGATGTTACAGGTGTCAAGCTTATGGGCATGTGGCAGCAGTGTGTAGGAGGGAGGTTCCTAGGTGTGAGAAGTGTGCAGAAGGGCATGAGACAAAGGAATGTGTAGCATTGGGGAAAGTAGTGGTATGTGTTAATTGTTGGGGTGCCCATGGGGCTGGGGATCAGAAATGTCCCGTGCGAGAGAGGCAGGTTGAGGTTTCCAGGGTTAGAGTAGTGCAGAAGTTGTCTTATGCTGAGGCAGTGAAGAAAGTAGAGGAAAATGGGTCAAGGGGGAGGGATCCTGAGAGGAGTGGTGTGAGTAGTAGAACTGTACCAGTACAGAGGGGAAGGTCAACAAGTGAAATATGTTTCAGTAAGACTGGATTTTTTTTGCACTTATAGCAATGGTTATCAACTGTACTGCAGGGGTGGAACGTAAGCCGCAGAAAATTGAGGTTGTGGTGGCAGCTGCAGAGAGGTATTTGGGTGTGCAAGACTTGACATCAGAAGAGTTACAGGGTGTGTTAAGTGGTGATGTCCCATTTCAGGTTGTTGGCATGAGGTAGGACTAAATATATTTCAATAGGGGAGTAGGGTGGTGTTATTATTATTACATTTGTAGTGTCAGATGAAAGGGTATTTATACATTTTTTCAAGCAAAGTATAAGTGAGTTGTACTCTAATCTAGTAGGTGGCGGTAATGCAACATATTTGGATGCCAACCGCCGTTAAACCTCATCGAAGAAGAACAGCGCGCATACGCTTTTCATTTAGGCACACCCTTTGCGCTACGACGCCAACCAATAACATTTCTCTTCACTGTAAACGGAAGTGAACAGTGACCAAGAACAATTTCCACGTTAGCGTTTTTATTGTTGTTATTTAGACATTTATTAACGCCATGGAGCACAAAATATTATTATTTTAACTACACAGCATCACATACTTACGCCATGTAGTCTTTAATTCGCGTTGGAGACAGGACTTGGTTGATATATGTTATAGGTAACGATAGCTAGCTGCTAACAATGGCTAACTGTATGGTTTTTCACACTCAAATAGCCTCCATCATGGAGGTGCTAGCGAATGCAGCAGTGGCAGAGATCTGTAAACTCGTAGACGATGACTATGCAGTGTTTCGTTTGGAAATTTCTGAAAGCCAGAAACAGAACAGGGCATTACGGAGGAAACTACAGCTTCAGGAACTGAAGGTGGCACGGGAGCGCGCAGACAGGACAATGCGAGAGCGCGTCCTCGCCAGTCGACCCAACAGTGTTAAGATCCTCGACCAATACAGAGGAATGGCAAGAGGTACTTTTTGCAGAAGGCCGAGGCTGCGCGGCCTGTCGCCGTTCATATATACAGTAGCCCAGTGCCCGTTCCCCTCTGTGTCCAGATGTGTTACCCAGAATTCGGTCAGGTTTAGGATAGTATGCAATAGTATACTTAGCTATCTTTCGCAAAGACACAATTTCATATTCTAACCAGGTCTTGATTTACTGTATTTCCTATTTACTCAATGAAAACAATGTGATGCATGGAATATAGTACATCAATCAATACATAGAATATCAAGAAGTTATGAGAAGTGTTACCTTATATTCTTGCCAATTCTAGACAGTGTCAAAACTGTCAATAGTGGGAATATACTGTTGAACATTGACAGTCGCTTATCAAACCACCTCATCTCCTCTTTCAGGTGGCGGACATCTCACTGGAGGCCAAATCAATTTTGTGAAGCCAGTGGGACACAATGCATGGAGAGATGACCAACCAATCACTGTTGATGAGGGGAGTGGAACTTCAACCCAGCAAGTTATCATGATAGAGGTTAGTGTAATAGTGTTGCATTAAAAATGACAGTCACTTTGTAAATCAAATGTGGCCCGTTTGGTTCAGAAAGGCTCCCCTCAGCTATCTGTCTTAGGGGAGCTTGAAAGACTTCCTTTCAACAATGTTATCCACTACGCCATGGTCCCTCGTTTTGTAGGTTACGAATTTGCTTAAAATTTACATTGATATATATATATTAAAATGTATGTGTATCTGAGGTCATTTACTTACCCTATGCCGGTTTTCAACGTATTTGACAACCAAGAAGAAGCACAAAGCCGAAAAATTCAGTTTAGCATTTTTTTTAAGTACTGGCTGGCAATGTTCAGTAAAAAAGCTCCAGTGTAATCTAATATAAAGCACATCAAACGGACTGTAATTTAAAGATTTTTATCGTCCTGTAAGTCCTCAACTTGAGCAGGCACGCTAACAAGGCTGCTGAGTTGTAGTTCAAATGAGACTTTAATAACTTTCGCCGATGTGTCTTACTTCTTACAGTCTGAATTGAAAATGTATTAAATTTAGATTTTGTGTCATTGATCTCTACACAATACCCCATAATGTCAAAGTGGAATTTTGTTTGTAGAACATTTTAGTAATTAATACAAAATAAAAAGCTGAAATGTATTGAGTTAAGTTTTTGTTATGGCAAGCCTAAATAAGTTCAGGAGTACAAATGTGCTTAACAGATCGCATAATAAGTTGCGTGGACATATTCCGTGTTCAATAATAGAGGTTAACATGATTTTTGAATAACTAGCCCATTTCTGTACCCCACACATACAAGTATCTTTAAGGTTCCTCAATCGAGCAGTGAATATCAAGCACATATTCAACCACAAAGACCAGGGAGGTTTTTCCATGCCTCGCAAAGAAGGGCACCTTTGAGCATGGTGAAGTAATTAATTAGGCTTTAGATGATGTATCAATACACCCAGTCACTGCAAAGATACAGACAACCTTCCTAACTCTGTTGCCTGAGAGGAAGGAAACTGGTCAGGGATTTCACCATCAGGCCAATTGTGATTTTTAAAACAGTTAAGAGTTTAATGGGTGTGAAATAAGAAATCTGGGGATGAATCAACAACATTGTAGTTATGCCACAATACTAACGTAAATGACAGAGTTAAAAGAAGGAAGCCTGTACAGAATACAAATATAACAAAACATGCATCCTGTTTGCAGTAAGGCACTAACGCACAGTGCCTTCGGAAAGTATTCAGACCTCTTGACTTTTTCCACGTATTGTTAGGTTACAGCTTTATTCAAAAATTGATTAAATTGTCATCCCCCCATCAATCTACACACAATACCCCATAATGACAAAGCAAAAACAGGATTTTAGCCATTTTTGCTAATTTATGTATATTTTTTAAACGGATCACATTTACTTAAGTATTGAGACCCTTTACTCAGTACTTTGAAGCACCTTTGGCAGCGATTACAGCCTTGAGTCTTCTTGGGTATGACGGTACAAGCTTGGCACACCTGTTTTGGGGGAGTTTCTCCCATTCCTTTCTGCAGATCCTCTCAAGCTCTGTCAGGTTGGATGGGGAGTGTTGCTGCACAGCTATTTTCAGGTCTCCAGAGATATTCGATCGGGTTCAAATCCGGGCTCTGGCTGGGCCACTCAAGGTCATTCAGAGACTTGTTGTGAATCCACTCCAGTGTTGTCTTGGATGTGTGCTTAGGGTCATTGTCCTGTTGGAAGTCTGAGCTTCTGATCACCCAGTCAGCTTTTGAGCACTCTGGAGCAGTTTTCATCAAGGATCTCTCTGTACTTTGCTCCGTTCATCCTTCCCTCGATCATGACTAGTCTCCCAGTCCCTGCCGCTGAAAAACCTCCCCACAGCATGATGCTGCCATCACCATGCTTTACCGTAGGGATGGTGCCAGGTTTCCTCTAGAAGTGAAGCTTGGCATTCAGGCCAAAGAGTTCATTCTTGGTTTCATCTGACCAGAGAATCTTGTTTATCATGGTCTGAGAGTCTTTAGGTCCCTTTTGGCAAACTCCAAGCGGACTGTCATATGTCTTTTACTGAGGAGTGGCCTCCATCTGGCCACTCTGCCATGAAGGCCTGATTTTTGGTGCGGCAGAGATGGTTGTCCTTCTGGAAGCTTCTCCCATCTCCACAGAGGAACTCTAGAACTCTGTCAGACTAACCATCGGGTTCTTGGTCACCTCCCTGACCAAAGCCCTTCTCCTCTGATTGCTCAGTTTGCCCGGGCGGCCAGCTCTAGGAAGAGTCTTGGTGGTTCCAAAGTTCTTCCATTTAAGAGTGATGGAGGCCACTGTGTTCTTGGGGACCTTCAATGCTGTAGAAATGTTTTGGTACCCTTCCCCAGATCTGTGCCTCGACACAACCCTGTCTCTGAACACTACAGACAATTCCTTTGAGAACATGGCTTGGTTTTTGCTCTGACATCCATGTCAACTGTTGGACCTTATATAGACAGGTGTGTAACTTTCCAAATCATGTCCAATTTAATTTACTACAGGTGCACTCCAATCAAGTTGTAGAAACATCTCAAGGATGATCAATGGAAACAGGATGCACCTGAGCTCAATTTCGAGTGTCATAGCAAAGGGTCTGAATAATCATGTAAATAAGGTATTTCTAAAAACCTGTTTTAATTTTGTCATTATGGGGTATTGTGTGTAGATTGAGGATTTTTAAAATGTTATATACATTTTAGAATAAGGCTAATGTAACATATCTGGAAAATGTGAAGGTGTCTATATACTTTCCGAAGGCACTGTATATCTGCAAAGAAATTAACTTTATGTCCTGAATACAAAGCGTTATGTTTGGGGCAAACACTACACATCACTGAGTGTCGTTCTTCATATTTTCAAGCATGGTGGTGGCTGCATCATGATATTGGTATGCTTGTCATCGCCAAGGACTAGGGAGTTTTTTTAGGATAAAAAGTAGCGGTATAGAGTTAAGCACAGGCAAAATCCTAGWGGAAAACCTGGTTCAAACTGCTTTCCAACAGACAATGGGAGACAAATTCAGCTTTCAGCAGGACAGTAACTTAAAACACAAGGCCAAATATACATTGGAGTTGCTTAGCAAGATTACATTGAATGTTCCTGAGTGACCTAGTTACAGTTTTGACTTAAATCATCTTGAAAATCTATGGCAAGACTTGAAAATGGCTGTCTAGCAATGATCAACAACCAACTTGACAGAGCTTGATGAATTTTTAAAAAAAGAATAATGTGCAAATATTGTACAATCGAGCTGTGCAAGGCTCTTAGACTTACCTAGAAAGACTCACAGCTGTAACCGCTGCCAAAGGTGACTCTAACATGTATTGACTCATGGGTGTGAATACCTATGCATATGAGATATTTCTGTATTTCATTTTCAGTAAATTTGCTAACATTTCTAAAAATATGTTTTCACTTTGTCATCATGGTCTATTGTGTATAGATGGGTGAGAAAAACAATCAATTTAATACATTTGAATTCAGGCTGTAACACAACAACATGTGGAATAAGTCATGGGATATGAATACTTTATGAAGATACTGTATATCTTATTTGACCACGTTCTCATGAATTTGATGATATAAGTGTGAAGCCCATTAAAAAACACATACTTCTTGTGTCAGGATGCAGATGCTGCAGGTCCTGGGGTCAAGCTGGAGAGGTCTGAAGGAGAGGAGGACCCGCGGCACAGCAGAGACATCCAGACTGGAGCAGCGGCTGGAGTGGCGCCCCCTGTAGCCACGGAGGACCCCACCACCGCCCCAGCGCAGCCCAGGACCCGATGCAGCATCACGGAGGTCAGTGGAACGCCGAACGCCGCCCTCAAGTCAGAGACAGACACCGAGACTTTAATGGGGCTGGGGCAACTGAGCTGTCCTCCTGCTCCCTGCTCAGAGTATTTACTTTATGGTAGCCCAAGGATGATTCTATCCCATCAGGACACAGGTGATGTGTTACAGGCTGGCAATGATCCGTCCTGTTCATACGCTACAGAGACTGAGATGATACCTGGTGACATGCCTGTGGGCTTAGATACACAGACTAATCCAATGAGAGGGGAAATGGACCGGTACAGTGGTAGTGTATACTCTGAAGGGTCCCTAGATAAGAAAGGGGAGGTTATAGTCATAGATGAAGTGACTGTAAAAGTGGAGGGTGACGCACCTCTGACATGGAATGCAGACGAGACTCATTTAAGAGAAGGACACTCGCAAGGCAACACCAGTGACTTCTTAGACTATAGTGAAAGCATAGAAAAAAATCAAAATGTCGTGACCCACTCCCCTTTACTCACTTTCAGGGATTGCGACCCAGTGTCCACGTCGATGGCACCTTCCGATTCACACGGTCGCGTCCTTTTCGATCAGGTATTGAACTCAAACAAAAGGGCTAGAGCGAAGGCTCCGGGAGGGGGCGCCACATCAGGCAATAGTAAAGAGAAACGGTTCCTCTGCATGTTCTGTAACAAAGGCTTCAGCTGCCCCCAGAAGGTGGAGATTCACCAGAGGGTCCACACGGGGGAGAAACCCTTCAGCTGTACCCAGTGTCACATGCGCTTCGCCCAGGCTTGCACCCTGAAGAGGCACCAAAGGGTCCACACGGGGGAAAAACCCTACAGCTGTACCCAGTGTCACATGCGCTTCGCCCAGGCTGGTAACCTGAAGATGCACCTGAAGGTCCACACGGGAGAAAGGTCTTCTGACATTTAGATCAAATCCTGCATTAAAGACAAAGATTCATTGTCATTGTTGTCAGCATAAAAGATCCACAGATGCATTTGGAATACAGAGAGTAACAGATTTCAGTGTTGAATATTCCTGGGTAGAATATTGCATCCAGACATTGTGTGATATATAAGCCTAAAAATCTGTTACCATATTGTGTTTGTACTGTGTAAGCTATATGATGGTCACAAATGCCTATTTCATTACTTACATTCAAAAGAAAATTAATGCAATTCGTCAAGTTCATGCAGATTTTTTGTTAAGACGTGTATGTGTGATTTTCATATGGTGTATTTAACACTTGTTTGTTTAATAAACACAAAATGGGACTTTTCATTCTAACACTTTCATTGAGACTCTCTTTAGTATACATCACATCTGATCTCGCCCTATTCTGCATACACCCAACAGTGCTTTATAACCAATATATTCTTACTAAATACACTTAAAGATTGCCTCATAATATGAAGTAAAACGTTAATGTTTCAAACAGCATAATGCCTCCAGCTCACATTGCAAGTGGTGTGTGATGCGCTGAATGGCGAATGGGAAGCGCGCTTCAATTACCAGTTGAGAATTAAAAACAGTAGCTCTTTTTAATAGCGACTTCAAAACTGTTGTAACACGCTCATGTGCGTTGCACTTTTGACGACTTGTGTTGTCCCGCTAATTGCATTATGGAACGGAAATTTGCACACTGCCTTGTGCACACTGCTGTGCTTATAATGTGAAGAAATAATAGTTTATCAACATTTTAAGGTAAACGTTCTCATCTGATGTATCAGCCTCATTGCGATTGAATGTTTTTCTTATGTAGCCTTGGCCTACTTGTTGTATGAATTTGGGATCTTTTGTCCCACAACTGTCCCAAAGTCTGTTTGGAATAGGCTGTTTCTTTCTCGCACAGAACGACAAGCTGACCAATAGAATAGGTACACTTTTCTACTGTGGGGTGTAGTAGATTGACATAGGCTAGTGATTCTGCTGTTCGTTACTCGTCTTGTTGGCTGAAAGAAAAGTACATGTGGACAGTTATTCTAACGTCTTCAAAGTGCGCATCGGAATTAGGTAAGAAGGACGCACGTTCTGTTGAAATGAATTACCATAGTCTAAATGTGATTTCTGTCATTCTGAGCACCGTGGGTGGACGGCCTAATCAGGTTACGCACCCAATGCATATGGGTCTGGTACATTTCTCAAATGTCACATAAATGAAAATGCTTCCAGTCAAATGTCCGGTGCATATGTAACCTGAGGCTATCACCTGTCTCTTCCAGGAGGAGGGTCCAGAGATGGTGCTGGTGAAGGAGGAGGGGTGTGAGCAGAGTCTGGGGAACTCTGAGGGGACCATGGTCATGGAGGACAACCAGACTACACCTCCTCCTGAAACCACAGAGGAACCAGCTGAGCAGCACAGGAACACACACAGTCTCACTGAGGTGAGCCCACTCTAAAATGTCTGAATGGTATTAGGTCAGAACCCGAATCCACAAAGCTTCTCAGAGTATGAGTGCTAATCTGCATCAGTTTTGCCTTTTGGATCATAATGAATAAGATTATATGTACAGATCCTAGATCAGCACTTTTTGTCTTAAGTGTGGGACCATGTCTTTTGAATTATCAAACCATTAAAGACTCAAGTAATCAAATCAACTAACATGTTTGCATAGTACTCATAGCAATCCCTCATTTCCCAATCAGAAGCTGCTCATATCAGATTTCTTGATCCAACACAATGTTTTTCTGTACCTCTTACAGTCAGTAGACATGGAGGATGGGAAGCCTGATCTGATGCTGGTCAAAGAGGAGACAATAGAAGATGAACCAGAGAGCATTGCTCTGCTGAGTGGACTAAAGATGGGGGAGCAAGGTAAGCAAGAAATACATATAGCCTACATACAGTAATAGCTCTTCAATGGGAATAGTGATGCTTCTGGCTATTAGGTCGTTCCACCAATTAGGTGGCTTTTGAGTAGTGTAACTTGGTGTAAAAATAAAGAGCACATATTCAATTAAATAAAAAACACTTTTTTATTTTTTTCCCCCCCATCTCAAGAGGTTAACCCTTGTTATATATTCTGTATAATCCCCTTGTACTAAGGGTAAGAAATTACCCGCCTTCACTAAACCCCTAAAATAAAGCATCTTAATTGAATTTTAAACCCCACATCTATTTTGCATGAAGAAACAACCTGTCATTCATCACAAACTTTGTGAATATCTGGGTTGTCCCTGTTGACAATGCAGAAAGACTGCATTTAATCAGTGGACACCACTCGTTTTTATTACAACACACCTGTCATACTTGTTTTCTTAACTAAAGTAGAGGTTTATTATTATTATTATTGCTAAAGGTACTGCATAGGTGTAAACATACTTTTTTCAGCAAGAGATAGCACTTGTTAAGCCTAAGAAAGTAGCAGAAATGTGCAGAAAGTAGTTTTGAATGCATTTTATTGAAGGGAAACAATACGTCTTGAACCGTTTTGGCAACATAGTGATATATTCTTATATACTGTACAATGAGGAATTCAACTACAAAATTCTAGTCTTCTCCCATTTTTTGAACCATTGCCCCCACCCACAAGATGTATAAACAACAACAATAAATAAGAATAAAATAAGATAATAGATACAAAAACATGAAGAACATAAATCAATCAACTCTAATTATCACATGTAGGACAGTATGCAAGTGTGTGTGCATGGACTTTGCAAATGTATTTCTCACATGTGCAGCACATAGTATTTGTTTCCTCCTCTTGCCTGCCCCAGCTGCAGCCTCAGGTGGATCAGGATTCAGACCCCTGAACAGCTTTCAGAGGCTGCTGTGTGGGGACGTGCTCCCTTCTTTGAATGTATGGGGTTACAAGTGCCTTTTCCAGCTGCTCCCTCCTCTTGTTCCGCTTATTAGGCATCCAGGTAGGGTTGATCTTGTTCCATATCACGAAGGCATTGTATGAGGAAACATCAATGATGTTTTGGAAGATGACCAGAGGCCAGCGGGCAGTCATCCTCCTGCAGCTGTAAGTTCCAATCACCTTGTCCAGGTTGTCCACACCTCCTTTGTGGTGGTTGTAGTCCAGGATGATGGCTGGCTTCCTGTCCTCACAATCACTGATCTCAGCTGATTTTTGCAGTGTGCTCAGGAGGCCCACATTCTTGTTCCTCTTTGGGAGGTCAGAAACTAGAGTGGTGATGGGGGTGAAGGCAAACTTTGATTTACATTTACATTTAAGTCATTTAGCAGACGCTCTTATCCAGAGCGACTTACAAATTGGTGCATTCACCTTATGATATCCAGTGGAACAACCACTTTACAATAGTGCATCTAACTCTTTTAAGGGGGGGGGGGGGTTAGAAGGATTACTTTATCCTATCCTAGGTATTCCTTAAAGAGCTGGGGTTTCAGGTGTCTCCGGAAGGTGGTGATTGACTCCGCTGACCTGGTGTGAGGGAGTTTGTTCCACCATTGGGGTGCCAGAGCAGCGAACAGTTTTGACTGGGCTGAGCGGGAACTGTACTTCCTCAGAGGTAGGGAGGCGAGAGGCCAGAGGTGGATGAACGCAGTGCCCTTGTTTGGGTGTAGGGCCTGATCAGAACTGAAGGTACGGAGGTGCCGTTCCCTCACAGCTCCGTAGGCAAGCACCATGGTCTTGTAGCGGATGCGAGCTTCAACTGGAAGCCAGTGGAGAGAGCGGAGGGCGGGTGACGTGAGAGAACTTGGGAAAGTTGAACACCAGACGGGCTGCGGCGTTCTGGATGAGTTGTAGGGGTTTAATGGCACAGGCAGGGAGCCCAGCCAACAGCGAGTTGCAGTAATCCAGACGGGAGATGACAAGTGCCTGGATTAGGACCTGCGCCGCTTCCTGCGTGAGGCAGGGTCGTACTCTGCGAATGTTGTTAGGCATGAACCTACAGGAACGGGTCACCGCCTTGATGTTAGTTGAGAACGACAGGGTTTGTCCAGGATCACGCCAAGGTTCTTAGCACTCTGGGAGGAGGACACAATGGAGTTGTCAACCGTGATGGCGAGATCATGGAACGGGCAGTCCTTCCCGGGAGGAAGAGCAGCTCCGTCTTGCCGAGGTTCAGCTTGAGGTGGTGATCCGTCATCCACACTGATTATGTCTGCCAGACATGCAGAGATGCGATTCACCACCTGGTTATCAGAGGGGGAAAGGAGAAGATTAATTGTGTGTCGTCTGCATAGCAATGATAGGAGAGACCATGTGAGGATATGACAGAGCAAGTGACTTGGTGTATAGCGAGAATAGGAGAGGGCCTAGAACAGAGCCCTGGGGACACCAGTGGTGGAGCACGTGGTGCGGAGACAGATTATCGCCACGCCACCTGGTAGGAGCGACCTGTCAGGTAGGACGCAATCCAAGCGTGGGCCGCGCCGGAATGCCCAGCTCGGAGAGGGTGGAGAGGAGGATATGATGGTTCACAGTATCAAAGGCAGCCGATAGGTCTAGAAGGATGAGAGCAGAGGGAGAGGAGTTAGCTTTAGCAGTGCGGAGCGCCTCCGTGACACAGAGAGAGCAGTCTCAGTGAATGACTAGTCTTGAAACCTGACTGATTTGGATCAAGAAGGTCATTCTGAGAGAGATAGCAGGAGAGCTGGCCAAGGACGGCACGGTCAAGAGTTTTGGAGAGAAAGAAAGAAGGATACTGGTCTGTAGTTGTTGACATCGGAGGATCGAGTGTAGGTTTTTTCAGAAGGGGTGCAACTCTCGCTCTCTTGAAGACGGAAGGGACGTAGCCAGCGGTCAAGGATGAGTTGATGAGCGAGGTGAGGTAAGGGAGAAGGTCTCCGGAAATGGTCTGGAGAAGAGAGGAGGGGATAGGGTCAAGCGGGAGGTTGTTGGGCGGCCGGCCGTCACAAGACGCGAGATTTCATCTGGAGAGAGAGGGAGAAAGAGGTCAAAGCACAGGGTAGGGCAGTGTGAGCAGAACCAGCGGTGTCGTTTGACTTAGCAAACGAGGATCGGATGTCGTCGACCTTCTTTTCAAAATGGTTGACGAAGTCATCAGCAGAGAGGGAGGAGGGGGAGGAGGGGGAGGAGGATTCAGGAGGAGGAGAAGGTGGCAAAGAGCTTCCTAGGGTTAGAGGCAGATGCTTGGAATTTAGAGTGGTAGAAATTGGCTTTAGCAGCAGAGACAGAGAGGGAGAATGTAGAGAGGAGGAGAGTGAAAGGATGCCAGGTCCGCAGGGAGGCGAGGTTTTCCCATGTCCGCTCGGCTGCCGCGGAGCCCTGTTCTGTGAGCTCGCAATGAGTCGTCGAGCCACGGAGCAGAGGGGAGGACCGAGCCGGCCTGGAGGATAGGGGACATAGAGAGTCAAAGGATGCAGAAAGGGAGAGAGAGAGGGTTGAGGAGGCAGAATCAGGAGACTAGGTTGGAGAAGGTTGAGCAGAGGGAAGAGATGTAGGTGGAAGAGGAAGAGTACGGGGGAGAGAGAGCGAAGTTGGGACGGCGCGATACCATCCGAGTAGGGGCAGTGTGGGAAGTGTGGATGAGAGCGAGAGGGAAAAGGATACAAGGTAGTGGTCGGAGACTTGGAGGGGAGTTGCAATAGATTAGTGGAAGAACAGCATCTAGTAAGATGAGGTCAAGCGTATTGCCTGCCTTGTGAGTAGGGGGGAAGGTGAGAGGGTGAGGTCAAAAGAGGAGAGGAGTGGAAAGAAGGAGGCAGAGGGAATGGTCAAAGGTGTAGACGTGGGGAGGTAAGTCACCCAGAACTGGAGAGGTGAGCCATCCTCAGGAAAGGAACTTATCAGGCGTCAAGCTCATGATAACTCTCCAAGGGAACCTGGAGGCGATAAATGATAAGGATGTTAAGCTTAAGGGCTGGTAACTGTGACAGCATGGAATTCAAGGAGGCGATAGACAGATGGTAGGGGAGAAAGAGAGAATGTCCACTTGGGAGAGATGAGGATCCCAGTGCCACACCCCGCTGACCAGAAGCTCTCGGGGTGTGCGAGAACAGGGCAGACGAGGAGAGAGCAGTAGGAGTAGCAGTGTTATCAGTGGTAATCCATGTTTCCGTCAGTGCAAAAGTCGAGGGACTGGAGGAAGCATAGGCTGAGATGAACTCTGCCTTGTGGCCGCAGATCGGCAGTTTCAGAGGCTGCTGAGACTGAACTCCACGTGGGTCGTGCGCGCTGGACACAGGTTAGAGTAGCACGCCACGCGGTGTGAAGCGTTTGTATGGTCTGTGCAGAGAGGAGAGAACAGGATAGACAGACACATAGTTGACAGCTACAGAAGAGCTACGCTAATGCAAAGAATTGAATGACAAGTGGACTACACGTCTCGAATTCAGAAGTTAAGCTTACGTTGCAAAAAATCTTATTACTAAATGATATAGTACTGCTGGCTGTGTGAAATAGGCTAGCTAGCAGTGGCTGCGTTGTTGACTTGTTTTGAAAGTGTAGCTGGCTAGGTAACCTCTAACTGGCTAGGTAACCTCGACAATTACTCTAGACTACACAATTATCTTGGATACAAAGACGGCTATGTAGCCAGCTAAGATCAAACAAATCAAACTGTTGTACTGAATGAAATGAAATGTAATACTACCGTTAATACTACCTGTGGAGCAAAGCGGAATGCAACTACTCGCTCCAAACCAAACCGGAAGTGGTATCGTAGAGGGAGAGGCAATAGAAGTGTTGTTTCTTGTATTATTGTCTTTGTGTCTTTAGAGGACTGCTTCACCTTAATGTCCCCTTTCCCTTTTCTTCTGTCCTTATTTTGTCCCACTTTGTCCCTTCTTTGTCCCTTCTTCTCTTCTGCCAACTAGACACTCCTTGTTAGCTAGCTAGCTTCTTTCAGGAATGTCCCTAGCAACTGCCTAGCAACAGGTAAACAACTTAGCTAGCTAAGAAAACGGTATAATTTTATGAAAGATTGTTACTTTTTCAAAAGCCTTTCTTCTTTGTTTGCTGCTTGTTTGGTCTCCTATTCAGTTTGCAGTTTTCTTTTGATTTTTTTCGATGTACTTTACTCTAAAAAAACATTTAAATTTCAATATTTGTAGGAGCTCATCTTTTCAGCTGCTGGGTGATGAGAAGGCCTCTCTCCCCCTTGTTGTGAGGATTGCAGGGGGGAGCTCAGACTTGTTCTTTCTAACTGTGCCAACCATGGTGATCTTCCTCTTCAGGAGCTGCTGGCTGAGTTCAAACAGTAGCACACATAATCTAAATTTCTCATTGTGTGTGTCTTTGTGGTTTTTCTGGTGTGTAAATTATTTTATAACTTGCCGGGTCAAAAATGACCCTAAGACAATCTTTGTACCCTAGTGGTGTACAGCTTTCATGGAAATATGAACAAAGGTGATGTTAAACTTTTTCTAATGTTGGGGTAACTCTAGGAAAAGTAATCAAATTTCAAGTTGAAAAAATATAATTTAGGGGGTTTTCTCTGCTCTTAAACAAAGTGGCATGTCATTTTTTACCCTTAAGAAAGGGGTTAAATTTAAAAAAGGCTATTAAGTGCCAAATAAAGTAACAGGGTTGATAAATGAATCTTAAATCAGCCATGAATCCCCTTGCGACAGGGAATGGTTGCCTAAAATCAGACTGTTACCATGGTTACTCCATGGATATCAGTCTTAAAGAAATAGTCTCTACAAGGCAGAATGTTGAATAAAATAATATTTACACTTACTTTACCGGTTGTTTATGCTGTTGGTCCTTTTGGCAGTAGGAGGTGGAGATAAGGTATCCAGAGGGAAGTGTTGTTTACTCAACTTTTTGTGGCGCCGGTAGGTTCTGTCGCTTGTAATTTCAATCAGTCAACACATTGCACGTGATGCACAATATGTAGACAATAGCCGAATGTAGTCGACCGAAGCACGTTTTATCGCAATCTGCTGGTAGTGCTTGCCGTTCGGTTATGCTCGGCCACATTGTGCAAGTGTTTGTCACGTGCAAATTGCATCAGTATTGAAAATAAAAAACAGAAATACAAATGATATACATTCCAACCTGCAAAAGGACCAACCACACGGACAACAGGTAAAGTATCATTTTATTCAGCATTATGGCTTGTAGAGGTCTTGAGAGGAAACTTTCCTGATCCAAATGCTCATTTCTGCCCGACGTGGGTATGGACGCTTGTTGTGTACAACAGGAAGGGGCAATTAAATGCAAGCTTCAAGAAAAAAACCGTCTAGAAATGTTTTGTCTATCTATAGGTAACAGGGTTTATGTGTTATGTTCGACCCGCTCAGAGTATAAAGAGAATAACCAGCTCACCTGATTTTACACTATGATTTCACAATTAGATGTTCAATGTTTTTTGAAAATAATGTTTTTTTTACCTTAAAATTAGGGTCTTTTTTACCTTAAAATTAAGGTAAAAATCACATGAAACAAATAATAATCTTCAGTAATTACTTTGTCAAAGCAAAACAATAACTAGGGCTTAATGAGGGTGAAAACGTATAGAAATGTTGGTTAAGTGGGTTAAAATGCACAAAGGTTAATGTCAAAATGCTGAATTTTGACACGGGCTAGAAATGTCTTTATTCATATAAGCAAATCAGATTTTTATGTGCTCTATATTAAAGGGCACTTCATTTTAAAATGCAATATTGTTGAATAATTTCTATCTAAAAGATCAATGGGATGCAAAAAAAAATAGAATTATTGTGTGATGACCCTTGTTCTTAAATTTAAAAAAAAAAATCATTCCATTAGATGAAATCAATAAAATGTACACTACCGGTCAAAAGTTTTTGAACACTTACTTATTCCAGGGTTTTTCTTTATTTTGACTATTTTCTACATTGTAGAATAATAGTGAAGACATCAAAACTATGAAATAACACATATGGAATCATGTAGTAACCAAAAAAGTGTTAAACAAATCAAAATATATTTTATATTTGAGATTATTCAAATAGCTACCCTGCCTTGATGACAGCTTTGCACACTCTTGGCATTCTCTCAACCAGCTTCATGAGGTAGTCACCTGGAAAGCATTTCAATTAACAGGTGTGCCTTGTTAATTTGTGGATTGTCTTTCCTTATTAACTTCTCTGGGATATGTGGGACGGTAGCGTCCCACCTGGCCAAAAGCCAGTAAAAATTTCATGAAATCACACATGAAAGACACTAAATTAAAGCTACACTTGTTGTGAATCCAGCCAACATGTCTGATTTCAAAAAGGATTTACGGCGAAAGCACACCAAACGATTATGTTAGGTCAGTACATAGCCACAGAAATACACAGCCATTTTTCCAGCCAAAGAGAGGAGTAACAAAAAGCAGAAATAGAGTTAAAATGAATCACTAACCTTTGATGATCTTCATCAGATGACACTCATAGGACTTCATGTTACACAATACATGTATGTTTTGTTCGGTAAAGTTCATATTTATATCCAAAAATCTGAGTTTAGGCGGGACGCTACTGTCTCACTTGGCCAAAAGCCAGAGAAAATGCAGAGCGCCATATTCAAATAAATTACTATAAAAATCAAACTTTCAATAAATCACACATGAAAGATACCAAATTAAAGCTACACTGGTTGTGAATCCAACCAACATGTCAGAATTCAAATAGGCTTTTCGGCGAAAGCAAACGGTGCTATTATCTGAGTTAGCACCATAGTAACAAAGAGAGAGAAGCATATTTCAACCCTGCAGGCGCGACACAAAACGCAGAAATAAAAATATAATTCATGCCTTACCTTTGACGAGCTTCTGTTGTTGGCACTCCAATATGTCCCATAAACATCACAAATGGTCCCTTTGTTCGATTAATTCCGTCGATATATATCCAAAATGTCCATTTATTTGGCGCGTTTCATCCAGAAAAACACCGGTTCCAACTTGTGAAACTTGACTACAAAATATCTCAAAAGTTACCTGTAAACTTTGCCAAAACATTTCAAACTACTTTTGTAATACAACTTTAGGTATTTTTTTATGTAAATAATCGATAAAATTGAAGACGGGATGATCTGTGTTCAATACAGGATTAAAACAAACTGTAGCTAGCCTTCTGGTCATGCGCCTCTAAAAACAGGACACAACAAGTGACCCTGATTCAAAATGGCCGTACTTCTTCATTACACAAAGGAGAAACCCTCAAACAATTTCTAAAGACTGTTGACATCCAGTGGAAGCGGTAGGAACTGCAAGAAGGTCAATTAGAAATATGTATTCCCAATGAAAATCCATTGAAAAGGTTTGTCCTCGGGATTTCGCCTGCTAAATAAGTTCTGTTATACTCAGACATGATTCAAACAGTTTAAAAACTTCAGAGTGTTTTCGATCCAAATCTACTAACAATATGCATATCTTATCTTCTGGGGATGAGTAGCTGGCAGTTGAATTTGGGTATACTTTTCATCCAAACGTGAAAATGCTGCACCCTATCCTAGAGAAGTTAATGGGTTTGAGCCAATCATTTGTGTTGTGACAAGGTAGAAGGGGTATACAGAAGATAGCCCTATTTGGGAAAAGACCAATTCCATATTATGGCAAGAACAGCTCAAATAAGCAAAAAGAAACGACAGTCCATCATTACTTTAAGACGAAGGTCAGTCGATGCGAAACATTTCAAGAACTTTTAATGTTTCTTCAAGTGCAGTCGCAAAACCATTGAGCTATGATGAAACTGGCTCTCATGAGGACCGCCACAGGAATAGAAGACCCAGAGTTTTCTCTGCAGCAGAGGATAAGTTCATTAGTTATCAGCCTCAGAAATAGCAGCCCAAATAAATGCTTCACAGAGTTCAAGTAACAGACACACCTCAACATCAACTGTTCAGAGGAGACTGCCTGAATCAGGCCTTCATTGTCGAATTGCTGCAAAGAAACCACTACTAAAGGACACAAATAAGAAGGAGACTTGCTTGGGCCAAGGAACACAAGCTATGGAAATTAGACCGGTGGAAATCTGTCCTTTGGTCTGATAAGTCAACATTTTTGATTTTTAGTTCCAACCGCCGTGTCTTTCTGTGAGACGCAGAGTAGGTGAACGGATGATCTCAGCATGTGTGGTTCCCACCATGAAGCATGGAGGAGGAGGTGTGATGGTGCTTTGCTGGTGACACTGTCTGTGATTTATTTAGAATTCAAGGCACACTTAACCAGCATGGGTACCAAAGCATTCTGCAGCAATACGCTTTCCCATCTGGTTTGTGCTTAGTGGGACTATCATTTGTTTATCAACAGGACAATGACCCAAAACACACCTCCAGGCTGTATAAGGGTTATTTGACCAAGTTGGAGAGTGATTGAGTGCTGCATCAGATGACCTGGCCTCCACAATCACCCACCTCAACCCAATTGAGATGGTTTGGGATGAGTTGTACCGCAGAGTGAAGGAAAAGCAGCCAACAAGTGCTCAGCATATGTGGGAACTCCTTCAAGACTGTTGGAAAAGCATTCCAGGTGAAGCTGGTTGAGGGAATGCCAAGAGTGTGTAAAGCTGTCATTAAGGCAAATGGTGGCTATTTGAAGAATCTCAAATATAAAATATATTTTGATTTGTTAAATACTTTTTTGTTTACTACATGATTCCATATGTGTTATTTCATAGTTTTGATGTCTTCACTATTATTCTACAATGTAGAAAATAGTTTAAAAAAAACACACATTACAATGTATGAACTTGACCAGGTAATTAACTTTTTTTTCTCTCCATATGTAGTTTTCTCTGCCATGTTTAAAAGTCTATTTTGTAACCCCTTCCTGCAGCTGATTGGCTGGAGGATAACAGAGGAGACTGGGCAGCCATCTTGGATACCCAGACCCAGACGGGTGCAGCCAAGGGCCAGGGGGATGACATCACTGAGCAGGCCAGGACCAGAGATGACATAGTGGAGGTCAGTGGATGGGACAGCATCCTCAACTCTGGGCTGGGGAACAACACTGTTAACCAGAAACAGAGAGTCGAACACAAAACAACTGAACCTAGTCTCCATGACAACAGACTGGTTGAGACAAGGGTGAGGCGTAGACTTGGTCTGCGGGGACAGGGAGGTGTCCGTATGCGGCAGGAAAGAACAGACACAGACTCGGCTAGCGATGCTCCGTCCTGCTCCTATAGTCGTGATTCAGAGAGACTGATGGGGCCTCAGGTTAACCCCCTAACAGGTGCTGCCTTCAGCCTGCCTTCTATAGGATCTATCAACTGGAACATGGACCCTGCGACAACACAGACACTCCCTGGCCTTCATCCTCCTCACACTCTCCTTATGTTAAACCAGACCTCAGACAATGCCAGTGCCTCAACACTAAATGGCTACACAAGCCCATTGACAACTGAGAGTAGTAGAGATGGAATCAGTAAAGGTGGCAGCGCCAAGGAGAAGCGCTTCCCGTGTTCATTCTGTGGGAAAGCCTTCAGTTTCCCTAAACAGGTGGAGATCCACCAGAGGATGCACACGGGGGAGAAACCATTCGGCTGCCACCTATGCCGGGCCAATTTCTCACACTCGTCCAGCCTGAAGAGGCACCAGAGGGTCCATACAGGGGAGAAACCCTACAACTGTCCCCAGTGTGAGAAGAGGTTCTCCCACCAGCACCAGCTGAAGATGCACCTGAAGATCCACACAGGAGAGAGGCCGTTCGCCTGTACGCACTGCGGGAAGAGGTTCTCAGAGAGGAGCTACCTCAGGATACACCAGCAGAAAATGCACACGGCCCATGTATAGTGAAATGTAATGTAGAACTAGTTAGTTTGTCGTCAATTTTGTTGGTTTTGGATGTACAGAGAACTTCAACTGGATGAAGTGAACTGGGGAAAGAATTAGTATGAGGGAGAGTAGATATGGTGATGGTTGGTGTGATAAAACGCTTCACTGATTAAGAGTGACAAGTATGTCCCTTTTTTAAATTGATGCTGGTGTTTATAGTGACATGAGGATAGTGCCTTAATTCATGTTTACTTGATATAAAGTAGTAAAGATGTGTGTTATGTTGAATCTTATCCAAAGTATTCTAGAATGAATTTGATCAAAGCGAGGGTACCAGATTTACAGAAAATGGAAAGTGTTACCATAGTGAGAACAGTTATTCTACTTGTCACGTATCGTTTTGTGCAATAAAAGTAATGTACTTCAAAGTTGTGAGTGTTGTTGAAATTAAATACAAAATTTACTCTGTGCTGTCTGACTTGGTTATTTTTGTATCATTGCAGGGACTGAGTTTCTGTTATCTCAGTCGAACCAAAACATTATACTTAGTTCTTGAATCAACACATATGGACATTTTCTTGATAAACTCCAATGGATCCATATTGTTGGGTACTTGAATCACATTGTTAGAATAGGGCTTGACTGTGGTTAACATTTTATAATGTCATGTTTCTTATATAAACCTTTATGCATTTCTGTTCAATTTGGGCAATTCCACTTCAAAATGTTACAAAACAAAAAACATTGATTTCAAAGTTGAACAAACACACAACTCTATGCATAAGGACTAAGTTGAACAATTTCCACAGAATATTTTACAAAAACACAACTGTTTGGTAACAGAATTTCAGAAGGGCGGGCTGACCAAATTTCAACTAGTTTTCCACATCCACAGACGTCCGGTTTCGCTTGGTGCTCACTGGGTGAGGATGCTTGTAACAGTAAATGGAAAGAGGGTAGGTGGTAGGAGACAGGAGAGGAGACAATAACTGGAGAGGAGAGTGTGTGAGAGGGTGGGTTGGTCCAGACTGTTTTCACAGTCTTGCTTTGACCACCAGATGACAGAAAGATAAAACAGTATGCCAGTGGATAGAAGAACAGTAGCAAGAGCCCTAACTGTGGTGTGTGACTACTGTGATTTCCAATTGTATCCAATTTAATTGCAGTTAATCCATTACCAATTTGGAAACAGAATTACAAGTCTAAATCCCTTAATTCATAAACTTGATATCAGTAAAAACACTAACTAATGGTAGATCTACCTTTACTTGTAACTTCTGTGAACTTTCATTATCCTTCCTCCTCATGAGGGAGAGAAATTAGAAAATATCCAAAAGATATGTGGGGTTTTGTTAACGGAATTACAAGGCACAAGGTAATGTTTCTTAAACGTAGAGAAAAAGTTGTGGTTTGATGTATTTCTAAAACCTGAAGACTTTTTTTCTGGGAGATGTTGTCTAAGACCCTCTTCCATCTGTTTGACCAGAAATCAAAGCCTCTGCCCATTGACATTTTTTTACAATAGAAAATGTTTGAAAAATGTATATATGCCTTAATTTAAGAGATATATATACTCTTAGCATTCATTTGACACTCAATTTGACATGCTCTTATGAATGTCACATCAGTGCTCATGGGTCTTTTTACATTGAAATGCCCATTTGTGTATACAGTCTGCAGTCCGGTGTTGCTGGTGGGAGAGACTGGACCTATGAAGTGGCTGGTCACAAACCCTGACCCCAGATCAGGACGCTGGATCAGGAGCCATTGCTTTCCCTTCCCGAGTCAGAACCAGAACCCAACCGCAAGGGACAGAGACTCCACCACCACAGAGAACACAACCAGTGGACAGGTGGACTGAACAACCTCAGTCCTGGTGGTCATCAGATAGACAGAAGCTCCAGTCAGGATCCAGTCTGGGGCTGATAGAGATAGACCCTCCTGTTCCTATGATAAACACCACAGTATCCATGATGAACAGAGCAGGTCACCCTGGGCTTCAGCCTTCACAGAGAGTGTTGGGAGACCTTCCTGGTGGTAGTCTATCAGCAAGTCTGTCTTCTCCTTCAGGATATTATTTAATGCCTTGTGACTGGGTTCATAGAAACTCTAGGTCTAGCCTTCCTCAGTTACCTCATGGTTACCCCACCAATACAGACAGGGTCAGGATGGGTGTTCACCACAAGAGGTACATAGCCTATAACACAGTATAGAATCCCAACAACTTCCAAACAATGGCTAGAAGTCAAGGATGGAGCTCAGAGACTATCCACCTGAGGGTGGTGGCTCCTGATTCTATCCCCTCTGGTGTCATTGGGTCACAACGTGGGAGGCTGAGTGTTAGGACGGACGCTGACAAACTGTACGCCTGCCCCACGAGTTGCAAGCGCTTCACTGAGGCGAAGTATGTGAAGATGCACAAGACCGTTCACACCGAGGAGAGGCCCTTCAAGTGCAAACTATGTTACAAGAGCGTCTCCTTCCAGACATAGGAGTGTCCACAATGGGGAGAAATCGTAGCAGTGTGGCTTGAGACATACACAAGGAATATCTGGGAACCATTATTAAGCTGACATAGTGGGTATCGTAAGTATTCACCACCCTTGGGTTTCTTCACATTTTATTTGGTTACAAAGTGGAATTAAAAGTAATTTGTTATTTTTTGTCAATAACCTATACAAAATACTCTCAAAGTGGAAGATTTTTTAAAAATTGTTAAGATTAATGAAAAATAAAACCTAATATATACCTAATTTCAATTCCACTTTACAAAATGTGAACAATTCCAAGGTGGGTGAATATTTATGATACCCACTGTATTACAGTTAACATGTGAAGTGTCTTGGGGTAAGAGGGTAACCACATAACACTCATTAACCCTTTGTTAAATTGTCATTTGAAACAGGTTTGTGTAAAGACCGGTTTTTAGAGAGACAGTAAACCTAGGCTAGAACAAGGGCAATTTCATATTTACCTTACTAAGGTGATGTAAATGGAATAAATGCATTATTATTTTCTACTCTATTCTTGCTAACACACTGTTCTTTCTAAACGAGTCTGCTCTCTGCTTGAAAGATTCTGATCATAAGAGATTAGATGTGTAATGCAATAAGCAGTACCATATTTGAAAGAACAGCTCGCATACCTTTTTAATTTAACCACACCATTTAAGCTATATAACGTCAACCAATAAGATCCTTTCTCTTCAGTGTAAACGGGGCCTAGATTAGCAATAGCTGCATTTGGCTATCCTATCGAGCTGATATTTCTCTGTCAAATTAGTTATGGCAAAATAGCAAGAGCCCGTGTCTGGAATGTGTTTCATAAGCTAGAGATGTCAAGCGTTCCAGCCTGGTCTCATAGACTAGACGTAACATAGTAAAGGTAAACTTCGTCTTCCTGTCGAACCATAAAAGATGTAAGGGTTGGAGAGAAGGAGGAATGCATATAAATTAGAGTATATATACACTTGTGCTTGTGCGAAAATGTTTTTGTCTGAATGCAGCTGTATTGACCCTCTGAATAAACTTGGTTAAGCTTTCATAGTGTCCGTAGAGTTTTTTACTCTGAGAATGAAAACCTAACAGCTCGACATTAAATTACTTCCCCAATCAGTGCGGATTGAGCAGCTTGCTATGGAGCAGGTAAGCAATTTAATCTATATTGGAAAATCGTTAAAAGCAAATTGTATTTTGCTGTAACAGCATGGTTTAATCATAATGAAAGACAAACACACACTGTTCTGCCAGTCACAGTGTATGTTGCAAGATGCAGTCTACATTTTGCAGGTGAGGAGAGAGAGGATGGAGGAAGCTTGCCTTGAAGCGCTGGGCATCTTCTTATTTCACAGAATTATACCTACGGAGGAGCGGCTCCTATGGAGGAACTCTGTGTCTTTGAACTTCCAAGTTGATTTAACGTTGGACCAGAGCAAACGTTATGTTACGTTTCATATGGTAGGTATTCATTTGTGGAAGTCCATCATCTGTTTCGTATGATATGTTATGAATTACAATTCGTCCAAGATGTAACAAATTATTGAATGGTGCCAGAGGAAACGTTTTTTTTTTTGCGTTGGTCTTAACTTTTTTTATATGTTTCCGCCATCGTTTCCTATGACTAAAAAGAGCTTCTGGACAACAGAACGGCTATCAGTAACCTTGATCTGGACGAGGACTTCTACTTCAATGAGTCGGAGGCGAAAGACGTATTGATTATCCCTGACCAGGCACTAATCCCTGACCCTCGTAGAAGGCGTTATAGAGAGCGCCATGCGGGCACCCTGGTGTGCCCGAATGTCAGGAAATAACGCAATTATGCATTAGAGGACGCATTCTCATTATAGATTAACCTAGTATTTTGGTACATTTGTATGACCAAAAGTATGTGGACACTTGCTCGTCGAACATCTCATTCCAGAATAATGGGTATTAATGTGGAGTTGGTCCCCCCTTATCTGCTATAACAGCCTCCACTCTTCTGGGAACGCTTTCCACTAGATGTTGGAACATTGCTGCGGGGACTTGCTTCCATTCAGCCACAAGAGCATTAGTGAAGTCGGGCAATGATGTTGGGCAATTAGGCCTGGCTCGCAGTCGGCATTCCAATTCATCCCAAAGGTGTTAGATGGGATTGAGGTCAGGGCTCTGTGCAGGCCAGTCAAGTTCTTCCACACCGATCTTGACAAACCATTTCTGTATGGACCTTGCTTTGTGCACAGGGGAATTGTCATGCTAAAACAGGAAAGGGCCTTCCCCAAACTGTTGCCACAAAGTTGGAAGCACAGAATCATTGAGAATGTAATCAATGTATGCTGTAGCGTTAAGATTTCCCTTCACTGGAACCATGAAAAACAGCCCCAGCCCATTATTCATCCTCCACCAAACTTTACAGTTGGCACTATGCAGTCGGGCAGATAGCGTTCTCCTGGCGTCCAAACCCAGATTCGTTGGACTGCCAGATGGTGAAGCGTGATTCATCACTCGAGAATGCGTTTTCACTGCTCCAGAGTCCAATGGCAGCGAGCATTACACCACTCCAGCCGATGCTTTGCATTGAGCATGGTGATCTTAGGCTTGTGTGTGGCTGCTCGGCCATTAACCATTTTCATGTAGCTTCCGACCAAGATTCTTGTGCTGACGTTGCTTCCAGAGGCAGTGCTGCGCGCTACAGCACTCGGCGTTCTCATTCTGTGTACTTGTGTGACCTACCACTTCGTGGTTGAGCCGTTGTTGCTCCTAGACGTTTCCATTTCACAATAACAGCACTTACAGTTGACCAGGGCAACTGAATTGTTAGAAAGGTGGCGTCAAATCAAATCTTATTTGTCACATGCACCGAATACAACAGGTGTAGACCTTACAGTGAAATGCTTACTTACAAGCCCTTAACCAACAATGCAGTTTTAAGAAAAATAAGTGTTAAGTAAAAATAGATAAGTAAAAAATAACAATAGCGAGGCAATATACAGGGGCTGCCGGTACAGAGTCAATGTACGGGGGCACCGGTTAGTAGAGGTATTTGAGGTAATATGTACATGTAGGTAGAGTTAACGTGACTATGCATAGATAATAAACAGAGAGTAGCAGCAGCGTAAAAGAGGTGGGGACAATGCAAATAGTCTGGGTAGCCATTTGATTAGCTGTTCAGGAGTCTTATGGCTTGGGGGTAGAAGCTGTTAAGAAGTCTTTTGAACCTAGACTTGGCGCTCCGGTACCGCAATGACGGTGCCACGTTGAAAGTCACTGAGATCTTCAGTACACATCATTCCACTGTCAATGTTTGTCTATGGCGATTGCATGGCTGTGTGCTCGATTTTATACACCTGTCAGCAACGGTTGTGGCTGAAATAGCCGAATCCACTAATTTGAAGGGACATACTTTTGGCCATGTAGTGTATTTTTTAAATCTCCTGTTTTGGGCTGGATGTGTCAATGTGTAGTTCATACATGCATAATCTATGAGCAGAATTAGTCTTACCTCAATTAGCCACGAAATCCCCAGTTTTTAAGCAACTGTTGATTGCTCCATTTTGCAAATCTGACCATAACTCTATCCTCCTGATTCCTGCTTACAAGCAAATATTAAAGCAGGAAGCACCAGTGACTTGGTCTATAAAAAAAGTGGTCAGATGAAGCAGATACTAAACTACAGGACTGTTTTGCTAGCACAGACTGGAATATGTTCCGGGATTCTTCCGATGGCATTGAGGAGTACACCACATCAGTCACTGGCTTCATCAATAAGTGCATCGAGGACATTGTCCCCACAGTGACTGTACGTACATACCCCAACCAGAAGCCATGGATTACAGGCAACATTCGCACTGAGCTAAAGGGTAGAGCTGCCGCTTTCAAGGAGCGGTACTCTAACCCGGAAGCTTATAAGAAATCCCGCGATGCCCTCCGACGAACCATCAAACAGGCAAAGCGTCAACACAGGACTAAGATCGAATCGTACTACACCGGCTTCGACGCTCGTCGGATGTGACAGGGCTTGCAAACTATTACAAACTACAAAGGGAAGCACAGCTGAGAGCTGCCCAGTGACACAAGCCTACCAGACGAGCTAAATATCTTCTATGCTCGCTTTGAGGCAAGTAACACTGAAACATGCATGAGAGCATCAGCTGCTCCGAACGAGTCTGTGATCACGCTCTCCGCAGCCGATGAGAGTAAGACCTTTAAACAGGTCAACATTCACAAGGCCGCTGGGCCAGACGGATTACCAAGACGTGCACTCCGAGCATGCGCTGACCAACTGGCAAGTGTCTTCACTAACATTTTCAACCTCTCCCTGTCTGAGTCTGTAATACCAATATGTTAAAAGCAGACCACCATAGTCCCTGTGCCCAAGAACACTAAGGTAACCTGCCTAAATGACTACCGACCCGTAGCACTCACGTCTGTAGCCATGAAATGCTTTGAAAGGCTGGTCATTGCTCACATCAACACTATTATCCCAGAAACCCTAGACCTACTCCAATTTGCATAACGCACCAACAGATCCACAGATGATACAATCTCTATTGCACTCCACACTGCCCTTTCCCACCTGGACAAAAGGAACACTAAGTGAGAATGCTATTCATTGACTACAGCTCAGCGTTCAACACCATAGTGCCCTCAAAGCTTATCACTAACCTAAGGACCCTGGGACTAAACACCGCCCTCTGCAACTGGATCCTGGACTCCCTGACAGGCCACCCCCAAGTGGTAAGGGTAAGTAACAACACATCCGCCACGCTGTTCCTCAACATGTGGGCCCCTCAGGGGTGCGTGCTCAGTCCCCTCCTGTACTCCCTGTTCACTCATGACTGCACGGCAAGGCACGACCCCAACACCATCATTAAGTTTACTGATGACAAAACAGTGGTAGGCCTCACCGACAACTATGAGACAGCCTATAGGGAGGTTAGGGACCTGACAGTGTGGTGCAAGGGCAACAACCTCTCCCTCAACGTGATCAAGACAAAAGGATATGATTGCGGACTACAGGAAAAGGAGGACCGAGCACATCCCCTATTCTCATCGACGGGGCTGTAGTGGAGCATGGTCCAAGCACACCAAGACAGTCGTGAAGAGGGCACGACAAAACCTATTCCCTGCAGGAGTCTGAAAAGATTTGGCATGGGTCCTTAGATACTCAAAAGGTTTTACAGCTGCACCATCGAGAGCATCCTGACGGGTTGCATCACTGCCTGGTATGACAACTGCTCGGCCTCTGACCACAAGGCACTACAGAGGGTAGTCCGTACAGCCCAGTACATCACATGGGCCAAGCTTCCTGCCATCCAGGACCTCTATACCAGGCGGTGTCAGAGGAAAGCCCTAAAAATTGTCAAAGACTCCAGCCACCCTAGTCATAGACTGTTTTCTCTGCTACCGAATGGCAAGCGGTACCGGAGCGCCAAGTCTAGGTCCGACAGGCTTCTAAACAGCTTCTATCCACAAGCCATAAGACTCCTGAACAGCTAATCAAATGGCTACCCAGACTATTGCATGGCTACCCCCCCCCCCCCCCCCACCCCACCCCCCCCACACTGCTGCTACTCTCTGTTATTATCTATGCATAGCCACTCTACCTACATGTACATAATTACCTCGATACCGGTGCCCTTGCACATTGACTCTGTACCGGTACCCCCTGTATATAGCCCCGCTATTGTTATTTACTGCTGCTCTTTAATTTGTTATTCTTATCTCTTACTTTTTTTTTTGTATTTTCTTAAAACTGCATTGTTGTTTAAGGGCTTGTAAGTAAGCATTTCACTGTATTCGACACATGTGACAAATAACATTTGATTTGGTTTGTATTTTTGAAGTTGTGCCAAGCCATTTTCTCTACATTTCCCCCCATCTGGGCCAGCCCCTAGGCAATTCAAGTTCTAGCCAATGTACTTCAGCCCCTCGCAGCATTGTCCAATGAGGTTGCAGTGCGGCCTAACGGCTCAGTGGACACAACAGAGAGAGAGAGAGAGAGCAATGACCTGGTGCACATATCTGGACATATGTGATGTAGTACACATTTTCTCTCAAAGAAAGACATCTTAAACTGGTCATATGACATCCTGACCAGAATATGACCATTATATATCATCATAATAACATAATGTGCCAGTTGGGATGTAGTACTGTCTCACCCTCTCAGGTCCCAGAGCCTTAGCAAGGTATTTTACTTTTTGAATGACTGGAGTGAGATTTTTGTAGTTTTTGTAAAATGTTGGTAGTTTGTGTGGAATAATGTTATTTTCCCTTCCCCATAATATAGTTGAGTGTATTTTTTCACTCCTATCCAGTTGGTGGCGGCAATACACATTTGCGTGAAATTCGCAACAAAACCTCATCTAAGAAGTAGTAAACGGAAGTAAGCATTGACCAGTTACAATTTTCACGTTAGCGGTTATATTGTTGTTATTTAGACATTTATTAAACCCATAGAACTGCAAAGATTACTAATTTAACTACACGGCATTACATACTTGCCCCAGGTAGTATTTGATTCGCGTTGGAGACAGGACTTGGCTGATGTTGTTTAGGTAAAGTTAGCTGCTAACAATGGCTGACTGTTTGGTTTTTCACACTCAAATAGCCTCCATCATGGAGGTGCTGGCGAATGCTGCCGTTGCAGAGATCTGTAAACTCGTAGACGACGACTATGCAGTGTTTCGTTTGGAAATAACTCAAAGCCGGAAAGAAAACAGGGCATTGAGGAGGAAACTACTAGAACTGAAGGTGGCACGGGAGCGCGCAGAGAGGACCACGCAAGAGCGCGTCCTCGCCAGTCGTCCCAGTAGTGTCAAGATCCTCGACCAATACAGAGGAATGGCAAGAGGTACATTTTGCAAGGCCCAGGCTGTGGAGGCTGTCTCGGTTCATATAGCTCAGTGCCTGTAGCCCCGTTCCCCTTTGTGCATGTGTGTCTTTAGATGTGTTAATCAGAATTGGATCTTGGTAAGTTTTTGGATAGTTAGTATGCAATAATTCACCTGATTACTTAGTTATTTTGCCCAAAGACACAATAGGGTCGTTCCACATCTCCCCCCAAATGAGCTTAACCAAAACCATTCTGTTTATAGCTCGATTGATTATGTTCCATACATCACATTGTTTTAAGTGCGTTAATAATAGATAATGCAGTACATCAATAATCTGTTTAGAATATGATATTGGGTCGTTCCATTTGATTTCAATCACTTTTTGACCACACCCCTTTTGAGTTGAACAAAACTTTCTCTACATATTTCCTCATGGTAGAAGTGGTCAGAATGTAACTTTTTGGACCTGAATACCAAAACATTTAGGAGATCGATGTGCTCAAAGTCGACCTGTTTTGCATACCCCACCTTACCGTGAGACATCCATGTCGTCATCACTGGAAAAGATAAACGATTGAGTTGTATATAATTTAAAAGCTTACAAACAGGGTTGTTAAACTATTTTATAATTATTTTTTTTAAATAACAATGAACTTTTTTTTTTACCATTAATGTCAATTATCTAAAAATTGGTAAAATCAGCTACTTTCTCAGAACAGTTCATATCTAACTACTTCTATCATGGGCAAATATGTATACAAGTTTAGTCCAAATTAAAAGTTCTGCGGAAAAAATATGATTGAAATGAAATGGTACGACACAATATCATTATCTAACTTGATTTACTGCATTTTCCATGAATTACTCATTGAAAACTGTGATGCATGGAACATAATCAATCAATTGTATATCAAGAAGTTATATCCTTGCCAATTCTAGAACATGTCAATAGTGTATAATATACCATTAAGCATTGACAGTAGCTAACCTCAACACCTCTTTTCCCCCAATCACTCTCTCAGGTGAAGGACATCTCACTGGAGGCCACAGGAGCTTTGTGAAGCCAGCAGGACACAATACATGGAGAGATGACCAACCAATCACTGTTGATGAGGGGAGTGGAACCTCAACCCAGCAAGTTATCATAATAGAGGTTAATGTAATAGTGTTGCATGAAATATTACAGTTACATTGTAAATCAAATGTGGCTGTTTATTTCAGTAAGGCTCCCCTCAGGTATTCACTGTCTTACATGCACATCTTCATGTATCTGCCATAGGGGAGCTTGTGAGACTTCCCTACAACATTGTTATCCAATTCAACTCATGTACCTGTGATAACCTCCTCTCTTCTTGTGCCAGTCTGCAGATGCAGAGGCTGCAGGTTCTGGTGTCAAGCTGGAGAGGTCTGAAAGAGAGGAGGACGCATGGCACAGCAGAGACACCCAGACTCGGGCGGCTGTAGAGCCCCATGTAGCCACAAAGGACCCACCCACCATCACCCCAGCGCCGCCCAGGATCCGACACAGAATCACGGAGGTCAGTGGAACGCAGAACGCCGTCCTCAAGTCAGAGACAGACACGGATACTTTAACTGTAACACACAGGCTCTTACGCACAGGATCTGACCACAGATCAGACCCAGAAAGACTGGGGCTGGGGAGACTGGGCTGTCCTCCTGCTTCTGGCTCAGAGTATTTACTTCACGATAACCCAAGCCCGAGGACTGTTCATTCCCTTCGGGACTCAGGTGACGCATTAGAGACTGGCAATGATCTGTCTTGTTCTTACACTACAGAGATGGACCCTGGCATCATGCCCTTGGGCTTAGAGACACTCACTGATCCGTCCAGAGGGGACTGGAACCGGTACAGTAGTAGTGTATACTCTGAAGGGTGCCTAGATAAGAAAGAGGAAGGTCTGGTCATAGATGAAGTGACTGTGAAAGTGGAGGGTGATGTTCCTCCCACATGGAATGCAGATAATCACCTAGGAGACAGACACTCACAGGGCAGAGATTTCTTAGATTACAGGGAAAGCTTAGAGACAAATCCAAATGTCATGACCCACTCTCCTTTACACACAGTCAGGGATCGCGAGTCAGTGTCCACGTCGATGGGACCTTCCAATTCACAGGACAGCGTTTTTTTCGATCAGTTATTGAACTCAAAGGGCCAAAAGGCCAAGGCACGGGGTAGAGGAGCAACATCAGGCAAAAGTAAAGAGAAACGGTTCCTATGTATGTTCTGTAACAAAGGCTTCAGCTGCCCCCAGAAGGTGGAGATCCACCAGAGGGTCCACACAGGGGAGAAACCCTTCGGCTGTACCCAGTGTCATATGCGCTTCGCTGAGGCTGGCAACCTGAAGAAGCACCAGAGGGTCCACACAGGGGAGAAACCCTTTGGCTGTACCCAGTGTCACATGCGCTTCGCCCAGGCTGGTCACCTGAAGAGACACCAGAGGGTCCACACAGGGGAGAAATAATACAGCTGACCCCAGTGTGAGAACAGATTCTCCTGCCAGCACCAGCTGAAGATGCACCTGAAGGGCCAAACGGGCGAAAGGCGGTTCGCCTGTACACACTGTGGGAAGAGGTTGTCAGAGAGGAGCTACCTCAGAATACACTAGCAGAAAAAACATTCCACTCCATAGCTTCTGATGTTTAGATCAAACACTGCATTAAAGACAAAGATTCATTTTCATTATTTTCAGCAGAAAATATCATTTGGAATAACCAAAGTAACAGATTTCAGTGTTGAATATTTTTGGGTAGAATATTGCATCCAGACATGTGTGATATACACTGAGTGTACAAAACATTAAGGGCACCTGCACTTTCCATGACATAGACTGACCAGGTGAAAGCTTTGATCCCTCATTGATGTCACTTTTTAAATCCACTTCAATCAGTGTAGAGGAAGGGGAGGAGACAGGTTAAAGAAGGATTGTTAAGCCTTGAGACAATTGAGACATGGATTGTGTATGTCTGCCATTCAGTCTGTGAATGGGCAAGACAAAATATTTAAGTGCCTTTGAAAGGGGTATGGTAGTAGATGACAGGAGCACCGGTTTGTGTCAAGACTGCAACGCAGCTGGATTTTTCACACTCAACAGTTTTCTGTGTCAATCAAGAATGGTCCACCATCCAAAGGACATTCAGCCAACTTGTAGGAAGATTTGGAGTCAACAAAGGCCAGAATCCCTGTGGAATGCTTTCGACACCTTGTAGAGTCCATACCCCAACAAATTGAGGCTGTTCTGAGGACAAAAGGGGGGGGGGGGGGGGGGTGCAACTCAATATTAGGAAGGTGTCAATGTTTTGTACACACTTTGTACAGCCTAAAACGTGTTACGTAATGTGTTTGATTTTAACATGTTATGTATTCAGGGGTTGAATCAAGATATATTAGTTTTATTTTTCACTTTATTTTTATTTATTTTTTACAAATGTTACATTTTTATTCCACTTTGCCATTTAGAGTATTTTGTGTAGATTGGGGGAAAAAAAGACAAATCAATTTTAATCCCACTTTGTAACAACAAAATGTGGAATAAGTAAAGGTGATATTGTTAGTACTGTGTAGGCTAAATGATGTTCACAAATGCCTATTTCATTACTTCCATTCAACTACTTAATTTTTTCCCCGAATAACCTTTTAATGAGAAAATGAATGCAGTGTGTCAAGCAGATTTGTAGTGGAGACATGTGCATGTGTGGTTTTCATATGGTGTATTTAAAATTATTAATAAAAATAATAAAAACAATGGGACTTTTCTAAGACTTTCATTGAGACTCTCTTTAGTATACATCACATCTGATTTCACCCTATTCTGCATACACCTGACAGCACGTTATAACCAATATACACTTACTAAAAATACCTACACAAACCCAGACACTAACAAACACCTACTGTACACATCAAAATAGTTTAGTCAGGTCTGTCTGACTTTTGACCTATCATAGCTGACTCATATTTACCCACAACATCATATTTATGTCCACCATGATGGGTTTAACAACAATTAAGTAATTATGTAACTACAGTATAGGACTCAAACGTAGTGGGGATGGGTAAACACTCCATGTTGAAAGTGTGTTTATTATCTGTGTGTATGTACCTGATGGAGTGTATGTCTGTGTAATCTGTATTACCTCTCTCTTCCAGGAGGAGGAGGGTCCAGAGGTGCTGCTGGTGAAGGAGGAGGGGTGTGAAGAGGGTCTGGGTAACACTGAGGAGACCATGGTCATGGAGGACAACCAGACTACACCTTCTCCTGAACCCACAGAGGAACCAGCTGAGCAGCACAGGACCACACACAGTCTCACTGAGGTGAGCCCACTGTGAACTACTGTCTTAATGGTTTAGGTCAGGTCTTGATTCATTTAGTCTTAAGTGTGGGATCATACCTTTGAATAAAAAAAAGTGTTTAGTAATCAAATCAACTAACATGCTTGCATAGTACTCATAGCAATCCCTCATTGGGGATTGCAATTTGACGAACTGACTTGTTAGAAAGGTGGCATCCTATGACACGTTGAAAGTCACTGAGCTCTTCAGTACGGGCCATTCTACTGCCAATGTTTGTCTATGGAGATTGCATGGATGTGTGCTTGATTTTATACACCTGTCAGCAACTGTTGTGGCTGAATCCACTAATTTGAAGGGACATACTTTTGGCCATGTAGTGTATTGTTTAAACCTCCAGCTTTGGGTTGGATGTGTCAATGAGTAGTTCATACATGCATAATTTATGTGCAGAATTACTGCCTTCAATTTGCCACGGAAGCGACTGTTTTCTTGAAGTTGTTCCATTTCCCCCCACCTGGGCCAGCCCCCTAGCAATTCAAGTTCTAGCAAATGTACTTTATCCCCTCGCACCATTTTCCAATGAGGTTGAAGGGTGGGCCCAATGGACACGAGAGAGAAATGACATGGTGCACATATCTGGACATGTGACGCAGTACACAATTTTCAGGGAACACTTTTGGCTCGTGCATGCTAGTTTCAGAACTACTGGCAAAAAAATGATACAAAAGTACGGGTGAATCTCTTTAAAAAGTGGCCAATCAGCTGAAATCCAGTCAAAAAATAAAAATCTTAAAGTAGTAATATTTTGGTCATATGACATCGTGTCCAGAATATGACCATTATAAGACATCATAATGACATCATGTGCACGTTGGGATGGAGTACTGTCTCATGCGATCTCCGGCCCCAGAGCCTTAGCAGGGTATTTGGGGTTTTGAATGACTGAAGGAGTAGAATTTTTTTGTTTGTATCCATTTTTTGTAGTTTGTGTGGAATAATGTTATTTTCCCTTCCCCATAACGGAATAAAATTTTATTTTGTGCATTTTTTCACCCCGTCCAGTGGGTGGCGGCAATACATATTTTGCTTAAAATTAGTCACAAAACCTCACCGAAGTAGTAGTAAACGGAAGTAAGCATTGACCATTTACAATTTTCACGTTAGCGGTTTTGTTGTTGTTATTTTGACATTTATTAACGCCATGGAACTAAAAATATTACTAATTTAACTGCACAGCATCACATACTTGCCCCAGGTAGTCTTAAATTTGCGTTGGAGACAGGACTTGGTTGATATTGTCTAGGTAAGCTAGCTGCAAACGTTAGCTAACAATGGCTGACTGTGTGGTTTTTCACACTCAAATAGCCAACATTATGGAGGTGCTAGCGAATGCAGCCGTGGCAAATATCTGTAAACTCGTAGACGACGACTATGCAGTGTTTCGTTTGGAAATAACTCAAAGCCAGAAAGAAAACAGGGGATTGCGGAGGAAACTACAGATATTGGAACTGAAGGTGGCACGGGAGCGCGCAGAGAGGACAACGCGAGAGCGCGTCCTCGCCAGTCATTCCAGTAGTGTCAAGATACCCGACCGATACAGAGGAATGGCAAGAGGTACGTTTTGCAAGGCAGAGGCTGCGGGGACTGTTGCCCTCTGTGCATGTGTGTCTTTCGATGTGGTTAACCAGAATTGGATCTTGGTCCGTTTTTGGATACTATGTGTAACAGTTTAACTTTATGGCGTCCCCTCGCCCCAACCAGGGACCCTCTGCACACATCAACAACAGTCACCCACGAAGCGTCGTTACCCATCGCTCCACAAAAGCCGCGGCCCTTGCAGAGCAAGGGGAACCACTACTTCTAGGTTTCAGAGCAAGTGACGTAACTGATTGAAACGCTATTAGCGCGTACCCGCTAACTAGCTAGCCATTTCACATCCGTTACATATGCAATATTTCACACCTGATTACTTAGCTATCTTGCACAAAAGCTATCCCCCAAATGAGCTTAATAACTGAAACCATTCTATTTATAGCTTGATTGATTATGTTCCATGCATCACATTGTTTTAAGTGAGTAAATAATAGCTAATGTAGTAAATCAAGAATCTGTTTAGAATATGATATTGGGTTGTTCCATTTGATTTTAGTCACTTTTTGACCACACCCGTTTTGAGTTGAACAAAACTTTCTCTACATATTTGCTCATGGTAGAAGTGGTCAGAAAGTAACTTTTTGGACCTGAATACCAAAACATTTAGGAGATCGATGTGCTCAAAGTTGACCTGTTTTGCATACCCCACCTTACCGTAAGACATCCATGTCTTCATCACTGGAAAATAAACAATTGAGTTGTATATAATTTAAAAGCTTTCAAACAGGGTTGTTAAACTATTTTATAATTTCTTAATATAAATCATTTTTAAATTAAGAATGGATTTCTTTTTTTACCATTAACGTCTATCTAAAAATGCGTAAAATCTGTCACTTTCTTAGAACAGCTAATATCTGACTACTTCTATCATGGGCAAAGATATATAAGTTTAGTCCAAATGAAAAGGTGTGCAGTCAAAATATGATTGAAATTAAATGGAACGACCTAATATTTTATTCAAACTAAATTCTTGATTTACTGCACTAACCATTATTTACTCAATGAAAACAATGTGATGGAACATAATCAATCAATTTTATGTCAAGAAGTTATGAAATGTTATACCTTACATCCTTGCCAATTCTGAATCGTGTCAATAGTGTATATTAAGCATTGCCAGTAGCTAACCTAAACACCTCTTTTCCCCCATCAATCTCTCAGGTGAAGGACATCTACCTGGAGGCCACAAGAGCTTTGTGAAGCCAGCAGGACACAATACATGGAAAGATGACCAACCAATCACTGTTGATGAGGGGAGTGGAACCTCAACCCAGCACGTTATTGTGATAGAGGTTAGTGTAATAGTGTTGCATGAAATATTAGTTAATTTGTAAATCAAATGTGGCCGTTTACTACCGGAAGGCTCCACTCAGGTATTCACTGTCTTACATGTACATCCTCATGTATCTGCCATAGGGGAGCTTGTGAGACTTCTCTACGACATTGTTATCCAATTCAACTCATGTACACGTGATAACCTCCTCTCTTCTTATGCCAGTCTGCAGATGCAGAGGCTGCATGTACTGGGGTAAAGCTGGAGAGGTCTGAAAGAGAGGAGGACGCATGGCACAGCAGAGACACCCAGACTCGAGTGGCGGTAGAGCCCCATGTAGCCACAAAGGACTCCCCCACCATCGCCCCAGCGCCTCCCAGGACCCGACACAGAATCACGGAGGTCAGTGGAACGCAGAACGCCGTCCTCAAGTCAGAGACAGACACGGATACTTTAACTGTAACACACAGGCTCTTACACACAGGATCTGACCACAGATCAGACCCAGAGAGACTGGGGAAGGGGCCACTGCGCTATCCTCCTGCTCCCGGCACAGAGTACTTACCGGTATTTCACCAGAGCCAGAGGATGGTTCATTCCCGTGGAGATGGTAAAACGTTAGACACTGGTGGTGATGATCCGTCTTGTTCTTACGCTACAGAAATGGACCCTGGCAACATATCCTTGGGTTTAGAGACACAGACTGATCTGTCTAGAGAAGACTGGAACCAGTACAATAGTGGTGTATACTCTGAAGGGCCTCTAGATAAGAAAGGGGAGGGTCTTGTCGTAGATGAGGTGACTGTGAAAGTGGAGGGCGACGCTCCTCTGACATGGAATGTAGACAAGACTCACTTAGGAGAAGGATACTCACAAGGCAGAGATTTCTTAGATTACAGGGAAAGTTTGGAGACAAATCCAAATGTCACGACCCACTCTCCTTTACACACGGTCAGGGATCGCGAGTCAGTGTCCACGTCGATGGGACCTTCCGATTCACACGACCACGTCCTTTTCGATCAAGTATTGAACTCAAAGGGCCAAAGGGCCAAGGGGAGGGAAGGGGGAGCAACATCAGGCAATAGTAAAGAGAAACGGTTCCTCTGCATGTTCTGTAACAAAGGCTTCAGCTGCCTCCAGAAGGTGGAGATCCACCAGAGGGTCCACACAGGGGAGAAACCCTACAGCTGTACGCAGTGTCATATGCGCTTCGCTGAGGCTGGCAACCTGAAGAGGCACCAGAGGGTCCACACAGGGGAGAAACCATTTGGCTGTACCCAGTGTCACATGCGTTTCGCCCAGGCTGGTCACCTGAAGAGACACCAGAGGGTCCACACAGGGGATAAATCCTACAGCTGACCCCATTGTGAGAAGAGATTCTCCTGGAAGAGATGGGAGCTACCACCAGCAGAAAAAACATTCCACTCTATAACATAGAAAGCAACCATTCCTCTCAGTAGCTTCTGATGTTACGTTCAAACACTGCATTAAAGACACCGATTCATTTTTATTATTGTCATCAGAAAATATTATTTGACATAACGAGTGTGACAGATTTCAGTGTTGAATATTGCTGGGTAGAATATTGCATCCAGACATTGTGTGATATACACTGAGTGCACAAAACATTAACACCTGCTCTTTCCATGACATAGACTGACCAGATGAAAGCTATAATCCCTTATTGATATCACTTTTTAAATCTACTTCAATCAGTGTAGTTGAAGGGGGGAGACCGGTGGAAGGATTTTTAAGCGTTAAGACAATTGAGAAATGGATTGTGTATGTGTGCCATTTAGGGTGAATTATGAAAGGCAAAAGATTTAAGTGCTTTTGGAAGGGGTATGGTAGTAGGTGCCAGGCGCACTGGCTTGTGTCAAGAACTGCAACGCTGCTGGATTTTCAACGCTCAACACTTTTCAATGTGTATGAAGAATGGTCCACCACCCAAAGGACATCCAGCCACCTTTACAGAACTATAAGAAGCATTGGAGTCAACATGGGCCAGCATCCCTGTGGAATGCTTTTGACACCTTGTAGAGTCCATACCCAAATTGAGGCTGTTCTGAGGGCACTGTGCGCACGCAACTCAATATTAAGAAGGTGTCTGTTTTGTACACTCAGTGTATGAGGCATATATAAGCCTAAAAAGTCTTACATAGTGTATTTGATTTTAATATGTATTGACTCAGGTTTTGAATACTTATCTAATCAAGATAAATTCATTTATTTTTTTATCTTAAAAAAAGTCAAATGTTAGAATTTTTCTTCCACTTTGACAAGTATTTTGTGTTGATTGAAAATACAATTAAATCAATTTAATCCCACTTTGTAACACAACAAAATGTGGAAAAAGTCCAGGGGTGTGAATACTTTCTGAAGGCACTACTTCATTTCTATAAGGTGCTTTATTGTGCTTGAACTTTCAAATCAAATGAAAGTTTATTTGTCACGGGCACCGAATACAACAGGTGTAGACCTTACAGTGAAATGCTTACTTACAGGCTCTAACCAATAGTGCAAAAAAGGTGTTAGGTAAGTAAAGAAATAAAACCACATACGAGGTGACATACAGACACCGGTTAGTCAGGCTGATTGAGGTAGTATGTACATGTAGATATGGTTAAAGTGACTATGCATATATGATGAACAGAGAGTAGCAGTATCGTAAAAGGGGATGGCGGGTGGTGGGACACAATGCAGATAGCCCGGTTAGCCAATGTGCGGGAGCACTGGTTGGTCGGCCCAATTTATGTAGTATGTACATGAATGTATAGTTAAAGTGACTATGCATATATGATAAACAGAGTAGCAGCAGCGTAAAAAGAGGATTTGGGGGGGGCACACAATGCAAATAGTCCGGGTAAGTGATTACCTGTTCAGGAGTCTTATGGCTTGGGGGTAAAAACTGTTGAGAAGCCTTTTTGTCCAAGACTTGGCACTCTGGTACCGCTTGCCAGGTAGTAGTAGAGAGAACAGTCTATGACTGGGGTGGCTGGGGTCCTTGACAATTTTTAGGGCCTTCCTCTGACACCGCCTGGTGTAGAGGTCCTGGATGGCAGGCAGCTTAGCCCCAGTGATGTACTGGGCCTTACGCACTACCCTCTGTAGTGCCTTGCGGTCAGAGGCCGAGCAATTGCCGTACCAGGCAGTGATGCAACCAGTCAGGATGCTCTCGATGTTGCAGCTGTAGAACCTTTTGAGGATCTCAGGACCCATGCCACATCTTTTTATTTTCCTGAGGGAGAATAGGCTAAATGATGTTCACAAATGCCTATTTCATTACTTCCATTCAACTACTTAATTTTTTCCCCCAAGACACTTGTATTGAGAAAATTAATGCAGTTTATCAAGCAGATTTGTAGTGGAGACATGTGCATGTGGTGGTTTTCATATGGTGTATTTCAAATTAGTTTGTTTAATAAAAACAAAATTAGACTTTTCATTCTAATACTTTTTAAAATTATCATTGAGACTATGATAATGATCTCACCCTATTCTGCATAAGCACGACTGCACGTTATGACAAATATACCTATGCATACCGGCACACTAGCAAACACCTACTGTACACGTCAAAATAGTTTAGTCAGGTTTGTCTGATGATTACTTTTTACATATCATAGCTAACTCATATTTACCAACAACAACATATTTATGTCCACCATGATGGGTTTAACAACAATTAAGTCATTCTGTAACTACAGTATAGGACTCAAGCGTAGTGGGGATGGTTAAACACTCCATGTTGAAAGTATGTTTATTATCTGTGTGTACGTACCTGAGGGAGTGTATGTCTGTATCACCTCTCTATTCAAGGAGGGGGGTCCAGAGGTGATGCGGGTGAAGGAGGTGTGTGAGGAGGGTCTGGGGAACCCTGAGGGGAACATGGTCATGGAGGACAACCGGACTACACCTCGTCCTGAACCCACAGAGGAACCAGCTGAGCAGCACAGGACCACACACAGTCTCACTGGGGTGAGCCCACTGTAAAATGTCTGAATGGTATTAGGTCAGGTCTTGATACATTTTGTTTTAAGTGTGGGATCATACCTTTTGAATTAAAAAAACAGAATCAATTAAAAAAACAGAATCAGGCCTCCCGGGTGGCGCAGTGGTCTAGGGCACTGCAGCGCTAGTTTCCTCCGACACATTGGTGCGGCTGGCTTCCGGGTTGGAGGCGCGCTGTGTTAAGAAGCAGTGCGGCTTGGTTGGGTTGTGCTTCGGAGGACGCATGGCTTTCGACCTTCGTCTCTCCCGAGCCTTTACTCTCCCGAGCCCGTACTCCCGAGCCCGTACGGTAAATGGTGCATTGAATGCACCATTTACCATGGCAGAGATGAAGCCAGCAATAGGCAAGGCTGGGTTAACTTCACCTGGGAAAGATGAGGTTTGCTATGTCATATTGGCCCATCTCAGCGATGAAGTGCTGGATAATGTATTGGGCCTGTACAACAGAGTGTGGGAGGAAGGGAAACTACCGGCCAGCTGGAAGGAGGCAGTAATCCAGAAGCCCAACAAGCTATCGGCCAATAGCCCTAACATCTCATGTATGTAAGAGTATGGAACGTATGATTACGGAGAGACTAACTTACTTCCTGGAGAACAGGGGGTTAATATCGCCATGTCAGAGTAGGTTCAGGAAGGGGAACTATGGGCCCAGTGCTCTGCTTAGAAACAGAGGTCAGGAAGGCCCAGGTCAACAAGGAGATGGTTGTGGCTGTCTTTTTTTGATGTGGAAGGCGTATGATATGATGTTGAAGGAGGGGTTGCTAATCAAGCTTGACCTTATGGGTGTAGAACGGTCAACTGTTTGGAAGGTCTATCCAGGTGAGGGTGGGGAAATCTCTATCAGGCAGCTACTTGGTGGATAACGGTACACCGCAGGGAAGCGTGATTTAGTCCTCTTTTGTTCTCAATCAATATCAATGATGTTTACTCTCAGGTACGGCCAGATATCGGAAAGTCTTTATTTGCAGATGATGGGGCTTAATGGAAGAAATGTATCATAAACAGTTCTTTGGGATAGGGGGTGGTATTTTGACGTCCGGATGAAAAGCGTGCCCAAAGTAAACTGCCTGCTACTCAGGCCCAGAGGCTAGGATATGCATTGGATAGAAAACAATCTAAAGTTTCTAAAACTGTTAAAATAATGTCTGTGAGTATAACAGAACTGAAATGGCGAAACCCCGAGGACAAACCATCAACAAACAAACAAAAATCAGCATACCACTGATTTCAATGCCTGGCACTTTTATAATAGGGTGAAATCGTCCCCGATTGCAGTTCCTAGGGCTTCCACTAGATGTCAACAGTCTTTAGAAAGCGTTTCAGGCTGGTTTTTGTAAAAATGAGGGAGAAGTTGTAGTTTTATAGTGGCTCCCATTTTGGCTGTAGTGTTTCCAAGCGCATGGCAGAGAGAGCACGTTCTTTTTGTTTATCTCCGTTAAAGACAATAACGATTCTCCGTCTTAAATTGTATTGTTTATTTACGTATTAGGGTACCTAAGGATTGATTATAAACGTGGATTGACTTGTTTTGATAAGTTTATTGGTAACATTTGGGATTCATTTTGTATGCATTTTGAAGGAAGGAAACCGAGTAGATTATTAACTGAAGCGCGCCAGCTAAACTGAGTTTTTATGGATATAAAGGAATTTATCGAACAAAAGGACCATTTGTAATGTAACTGGGACATTTTGGAGTGCCAACAGAAGAAGATCTTCAAAGGTAAGGCATATATTATATCGCTATTTCTGACTTTCGTGTCGCAACTCCTTGGTTGAAAATGATTTGTTATGCATTTGTGTGCTGGACGCTGTCCTCAGATAATCACATGGTTTGCTTTCGCCGTAAAGCCTTTTTGAAATCTGACACCTTGGCTGGATTAACAACAAGTTAAGCTGTATTTTGATGTATTGCACTTGTGATTTCATGAAAGTTTAGTCATTTTAATTTCGCGCTCTGCAATTTCACCGGCTGTTGGCCACCTATCCCACCTATGTCCCACCTATCCCAAAGAAGTTTTAAGATGTAGATGAGGTGGTCATTAAAGTAGAGATTCAGATTCTCTGTAGAGAAGTCAGACAGTGTTCTTTACCATGAGGAAGGTTGGAGATGAGGTATGCCTGAGGTTGTATGGGAGAAACTTGGAGAGGCTGGGAGCCTTCAGGTTCCTAGGGGTGTACTTTGACACTAGGCTGACCCGGGCAGAACACATTGAGAGAGTGGTGGGAAAATGCTGAAAGTTCTGAATGTGATGCGCTGTCTGACAGGAATGGAGTGGGGGGCTGGGCGTTCCTCACTGAGGACAATGTATGTACCGCTGATTCAATCTGCGATAGACTTTGGCAGTATAGAGTATGGTTCGGCAGCCAGGATATCACTGGAAAGTTTAGATATCATACAGGCACAAGGACTGGAGAATATGAAGCCAGACAGTAGTAGTTTGCTCTGTCTCATGTCATCAGTATTGATAAGTCTGCAGTCCTTTAGCTCACGAAGCACCAGACGAGATCCGCTGTATGAGGTACTACAAACCCATGGCCGAGTGAGACAGACGAGATTTACTTGGGTCCCAGCCCATGTGGGGGTGGAGGGGAACGAGGCAGCTGATGTACTGTCTAAACAGCCCTTTTAGGAGTGGGGAGGTGGACGTTACAGTTCCAATGAGCAAGGCAGAGGCAAAAGGCCTGATATGGACAGTGTTTGTGCAGAGATGTCAGGAGCAATAGAATAGAGACACTAAGGTGAGGCATCTCTTCCATATACAGAGAATAAAAATCGAATCAAATTTGATTTGTCACATGCTTTGTAAAGAACAGACCAACAGTGAAATGCTTACTTACGGTTTATTTTCCAACAATGCAGAGTTAAGATAAAACATTGAAAGTGACACAAGGAATAAATTCACAGTAAATAACGAATAACAATACAGAGCAAAAATAACATGGCTACATACGGGGAGTACCAGTACCGAGTCAGTGCAAGAGAATTAGTACAAAAAAGGTCAATGTGGGTAGTAAGGGCAGCCATTTGATTAGCTATTTAGCAGTCTTATGGCTTGGGGTTATAAGCTGTTCAGGGTCTTGTTGGTCCCAGACTTGGTGCACTGGTACCGCTTGTCGTGCGGTAGCAGAGAGAACAGTCTGTCTTGGGTGGCTGGAGTCTGACTATTTTTCGGGCCTTCCTCTGACACTGCCTGGTATAGAGCTCCTGGATGGTATGAAGCTTGCCCCCAGTGATGTACTGGGCTGTACTCACCACCCTCTGTAGTGCCTTGCGGTCGGGTGCGTTGCAGTTGCCGTACCAAGCAGTGTGCAGCCAGTCGAGATGCTCTCAAAACTTTGGGGACGGGAGCACGAGAAAGATGATAGGAGTCCACCTTAACTAGACATAGGTTGGGACACAGCTGGCTGAATAAGTAATTATATATCATAGGAAAATATCCACCAGGAAGGTGTGATTATTGCCAGGAAATAGAAACAGTAGAACGTGTGTTGATATAGTGTGGGCAGTATAAGAGGGCGAGAGATTTTTTTTTTTTTTTTTTTACCGTTATTTTACCAGGTAAGTTGACTGAGAACACGTTCTCATTTGCAGCAACGACCTGGGGAATAGTTACAGGGGAGAGGAGGGGGATGAATGAGCCAATTGTAAACTGGGGATTATTAGGTGACCGTGATGGTTGAGGGCCAGATTGGGAATTTAGCCAGGACACCGGGGTTAACACCCCTACTCTTACGATAAGTGCCATGGGATCTTTAATGACCTCAGAGAGTCAGGACACCTGTTTAACGTCCCATCCGAAAGACGGCACCCTACACAGAGCAGTGTCCCCAATCACTGCCCTGGGGCATTGGGATCTTTTGTTTAGACCAGAGGAAAGAGTGCCTCCTACTGGCCCTCCAACACCACTTCCAGCAGCACCTGGTCTCCCATCCAGGGACTGACCAGGACCAACCCTGCTTAGCTTCAGAAGCAAGCCAGCAGTGGTATGCAGGGTGGTATGTTGCATATTTGAGTCTGTATGAGAGAGAATGGGATACAGGAATGAGGTGTCATGAGTCCATTGAGTAGAATATGAACTGATACAGTATCTGTTGTATTTTCTAAGATAAACGGGGCAGGCAGGCAATATTTCGTTCCTCCAGGGTCTCTGGCCCACACTCCACTCCAGCACAGTAGCGGTAAAACACGAACAACGTTGGATGCCAACCGCTCAAAAATACCACTGAGGAAGTAAACGGACGCGAACAGTGACCAATAATTTACACTTTGGCGTTTTTACTGTATTTAGACGTTTTAACACACTGGAATTCAAAATATGCCTAATTTTACTGCACAGCATCACATACTTACCTCGGGTAGTCTATAATTTGCGTTGGAGACAGGACTTGGTGGATATACCCATGTTATCTAGGTAACGCTAGCTAGCTGCTGACAATGGCTAACTGTATGGTTTTTCACACTCAAATAGCCTCCATCATGGAGGTGCTAGGGAATGCAGCCGTGGCAGAGATCTGTAAACTAGTAGATGACGACTATGCAGTGTTTCGTTTGGAAATGTCTCAAAGCCAGAAAGAAAACAGGGCATTGCGTAGGAAACTACAGCTACTGGAACTGAAGGTAGCACGGGAGCGCGTCGTTGCCAGTCGTCCCAGTAGTGTCAAGATACTTGACCGATACAGAGGAATGGCAAGAGGTACATTTTGCAGAAGGCTGAGGAGCTTGGCACCCCGTTCCCCTTTGCGCATTTGTTTAAATGTGTTTTCCAGAATTGTGTCTTCGTCAGTGTTTGGCTAGTGTGCAATACTTCCCCTGATTACGTCGCTATCTTGAACACTTTTTTAAAAATGTTACTTTATTTTACCAGGCAGGTCAATTAAGAATAAATTATTCCTGCACAAAGACACTATCATATTCTAACAAGATTCTTGATTTACTGAATTTCCTATTGTCATACTCAATTAAAAGCATGTGATGCATGGAAATTATGACAAGTGCTACCTTACATCCTTGCCAATTGTAGACAGTGTCAATAGTGTACAATATAGCATTGAGCATTGACAGTACTTAACTCAACCACTCCTTTCCCCCAATGCTCCCTCAGGTGAAGGACATCTCACTGGAGGCCACAGGAGCTTTGTGAAGCCAGCGGGATACAATGCGTGGAGAGATGACCAACCAATCACTGTTAATGAGGTGAGTGGAACCTCAACCGAGCATGTTATTGTGATAAAGGTTAGTGTCATAGTGTAACATAAAAATTACAATACATGTGTCCTGTTTTATTTCAGAAACACTCCCCTCAGCTTTTAATTGGTTTACATGTACATCCTTATTTATCTGCCATAGGGGAGCTTGTCATTTAGCAGACGCTCTTATCCAGAACGACTTACATGAGCAATTAGGGTTAAGTGCCTTGCTCAAGGGCACATCAACATATTTTTCACCTAGTCAGCACGGGGATTTGAACCAGCGATCTTTCGGTTACTGGCCCAACGCTCTTAACCAGTAAGCTACCTGCCGCCCCCAGACTTCCCTACGACATTGTTATCCAAACCTATTATGTACCGATAATAACTTCCTCTCTTTGTGTCAGTCTGCAGATGCAGAGGCTGCAGGTCCTGGAGGATCGTCACTGGACAGGCAGGAGAGGACTGAGGGAGAAAACCCACGACACAGAGACATCCAGACTGGAGCGCCCCCTGTAGCCAAAGAGGACCTGGCTCAGAGTATTTACTTTACGGTAACCCGAGCCCGAGGACAGTTCCTTCCCATCGAGACTCGGGTGACACATTAGGGACTGGCAATGATCCGTATTGCTCTTACACTACAGAGATGGACCCTGGAAACATGCCCTTGGGTTTAGAGACACAGACTGATCTGTTTAGAGGAGATTGGAAACCGGTACACTAGTAGTGTATACCCCGAAGGGTGCCTAGATAAGAAAAGGGAGGTTATAGTCGTAGATGAGGTGACTGTGAAAGTTGAGGGCGACATGGAATGTAGAGAAGGACACTCACAAGACAGAGATTTATTAGATTACAGGGAAAGCTTTGAGACAAATCCAAATGTCGTCACCTACTCCCTTTAACACACGCTCAGTGTCCACATCGATGGGACCTTCCAATTCACAGGGCCACGTACTTTTCGATCAGGTATTGAACTCAAACGACAAGACTAGACCCCAGGCTCGGCGAGGGGGTTAAACATCAGTTAATAGTTAAGAGACGCGGTTCGTCTGCATGTTCTGTAACAAAGGCTTCAGCTGCCCCCAGCAGGCGGGGATCTTCCAGAGGGTCCACACAGGGGAGAAATCCATCAGCTGCCCCCAGTGTCACATGCGCTTCACCCAGGCTGGCAACCTGAAAATGCACATGAAGGTCCACACAGAGGAATGAGGCCGTTCGCCTGTATGCTAAATGGTCTCCTCCCCTTCATCTACACTGATTGAAGTGGATTCAAAAGTGACATCAATAAGGGATCATAGCTTTCACCTGGTCAGTCTGTCATGGGAAGAGCAGGTGTTAAGGTTTTTATACTCATTGTACATCACATCTGATCTCACCCTATTCTGCATACACCCGACAGCACTTTATAACCAATATACACTTCTTTAGCCAGGTTTGGCTTTTGCTGATTCATATTAACATTTACATTTTAACAGACGCTCTTATCCAGAGTGTGCATACATTTGATCAGTTATCAGTTGCAGCCTTCATCTGCCTTTCCAGCCGTTTGGGAGATGGGACACCTTTATCCGCCTGGTCAGCTATTGAGGAGTTGTGGCTTTGAAATTGGGAGTTGTCCATCTCCTAGACTGGCTACCCGCCAGGGTTTGAGAAGCCCAGTCTACCCAACATTTTCCCGTAACCCAGATTTACCTACAACATCATATTTATGTCCACTATGATGGGATTAACAATGATGATGTCATTCTGTAAATACAGTCTAGGACTCAAACGTAGTTGGGATGGGTAAACACACCATGCTTAAAGTGTGTTTATTATCTGTGTGTGCGTGTGTATGTACCCGATGGAGTGTATGTCTGTGTAATCTGTATCACCTGTCTCTTTCAGGAGGAGGAGGGTCCAGAGGTGCTGCTGGTGAAGGAGGAGGGTTGTGAGAAGGGTCTGGGGAACCCTGAGGGGAACATGGTCATGGAGGACAGCCGGACTACACCTCCTCTTGAACCCACAGAGGAACCAGCTGAGCAGCACAGGACCACACACAGCCTCACTGAGGTGAGCCAATGGAAACTACTGTCTGAATGGTATTAGGTCACGGCCCTTATCCACAAAGCATCTCAGAGTGATGATCTAGGATATCAACTTATTCATTATGATCTAAAAGGCTAAACTGATCCTACATCAGCACTCCTACTCTGAGACTCTTTGTGGATACTGACCCTGGTCTTGATTAATTTTGTCTTAAGTGCGGGACCATGCCTTTTGAATGATCAAACCATTAAAGAGTGTCAAGTAATCAAGTCAACTAACATATTTACACAATACTCATAGCAATCCCTCTTTGCCCAATCACAAGATGCTCCATAGCAGGGTGCTCTTATCGGATTTCTTGATACAACATCCTCTCACTCTGTATCTCTTACAGTCAGTAGACATGGAGGATGGGAAGCCTGATCTGCTGCTGGTCAAAGAGGAGACTATAGAAGATGGACCAGAGAATATTGATCTGCTGAGTGGATTAAAGATGAGGGAGCAAGGTAAGGGAGAAATACATATAGCCTACATACAGTAATAGATCTTCAATGGGAATAGTGATGCACCTGGCTATTATTAGCGGTTCACAGCTAATCTATGAAATCTATTGTTATTCTCTGAATTATTTTTATACATTTTTCTTGACATGGTCAAATAACTCAAGCATAGATTGGTAACTTGTTTTCTAATTTGGCACACAGAAACTAGAGGCCATGAGTAACTTGGTCAAAAAGAATGGCACCGATTGGCCTATAGGTGGCACTGTTATAAACAGTTTTCCTTAAACCTTCGAATCCATCGTCCAGTTTGACCTAGAGACTTAATTTTGTATGTAGGTGTCTTTCCTTATGCTGGACAAATTTGCCTCAAGAATCCATAAATTCAATACCTGGCAGTGTGGTGCCAGGACAACAACCTCTCCCTCAACATCAGCAAGACAAAGGAGCTGATCGTGGACTACTGGAAATGGAGGGCCGAACACGCCCCCATTCACATCGACGGGGCTGTAGAGGAGCAGGTCGAGAGCTTCATTCCTCAGTGTCCACATCACTAAGGATCTATCATGGTCCACACACACCAACACAGTCATGAAGAGGGCACGACAATGCCTCTTCCCCCTGAGGAGGCTGAAAAGATTCTACAGCTGCACGATTGACAGCATATTGACTGGCTGCATCACCGCTTGGTATGGCAACTGCTTGGTATCCAACCGCGAGGCGCTACAGAGGGTAGTGCGTACAGCCCAGTACATCACTCGGGCTGAGCTCCCTGCCATCCAGGAACTCTATACCAGGCGGTGTCAGTGGAAGGCCCTAAAAATGGTCAAAGACTCCAGCCACCCAAGTCATCAACTGTTCTCTCGGCTACCGCACGGCAAGCAGTACCGATGCACCTAGTCTGGAACCAACAGGACCCTGAACAGCTACTACCCTCTAAGCCAGGCCTGGGCAACTCCAGTCCTCGGGTTGCCTGATTGATGTCACACTTTTCCCCCATCCCTAGCAAACACACCTGATTTAAACTAATTTAATTTTTAACTGAAGATCATGATTAGTTGATTATTGGAGTCAGGTTTGTTAGCTGGGGCGGGGCAAAAGTGTGGCACCAATCAGGCCCCCGAGGACTAGAGTTGCCTAGGCCTTCTCTAAGCCATAAAACTTCTAAACAGATAGTCCGGGTAGCTATTTGGTTAACTATTTAACTATCTGCATTGACCCTTTTTGCACTAACTTTTTGGACTCATCACATACCATACTGTTTATTATCTATCCTGTTGCCTAGCCACGGTATTCCTAGTTATATGTACATACCGACCTCAATTACCTCGTACCCCTGCACATCGGCTCGGTACTGGTACCTGTGTATATAGTCAAGTTATCGTTACTCATTGTGTATTAATGACTTTTCTATTATTTCTCTACTTTCTCTCACTCTGCATTGTTAGGAAGGGCCCATAAGAAAGCATTTCACTGTTAGTCTACACCTGTTGTTTACGAAGCATGTGACTAATAAAATTTGATTTGACAGCAGTGGTGTAGCCGATATCACATAAGGCCTATTATTGATATCTATATAGCCATTATGTGATTCACACCGCTGCTGTGGTAGTTGTGGATGGCTGTTCACAAATGTATAGTTGTATTTTACCCCAATAATGGTTGAATTGAAGAGTGTAGGCTAAGCTACCTATCAATCATTGTTTACGCGACCCGTGGACAGCCAGTGAAAAATGTGCTCTTGTAACAGCTGCATAATTGCGGATCCCAGCCTATGGAATAAAAGTTTTGTAAACTCCTCTGTGGTATTGTGCTCCACTAATACTGACAAAAACGAGTTTAATTTAAAGTATTATAATTCCTAGTTCTATGGTATCACCAACAAAAATTGTAACATTATGGCTATAACAAATTCAGCATATTGCAGTAATAACAGCTCAAAGCATGCCTTTCAATTTTTAACCATGTTTTGAAGCAATGAGCCCTCCATGACAAAAACGGAGTAGGCTAATAAGTCCTTCATTTTTGGGTAAAACAGTTAGACTTTGGTTTTTAATGTAAATTTACACTGAGTGTACAACACATTAAGAACACCTGCTTTTTCCATGACAGACTGACCAGGTGAAAGCTACGATCCCTTATTGATGTCACTTGTTAAATCCACTTCAATCAGTGTATATGAATGGGAGTAGACAGGTTAAAGAATGATTTTTAAGCCTTGAGACATGGATTGTGTATGTGAGGCATTCAGAGGGTGAATGGGCAAGACAAAATATTTAAGTGCCTTTGAACGGGTATGGTAGTAGGTGCCAGGCACATCGGTTTGTGTCAAGGCCTGCAACGCTGCAGGGTTTTTCATGCTCAACAGTTTCCCATGTGTATCAATAATGGTCCACCACCTAAACGACATCCAGCCAACTAGACAAGTTTGGGGAGCATTGGAGTCAACATGGGCCAGCATCCCTATGGCACCCTTTCGACACCTTGTAAAGTCCATGCACCCACGAATTGAAGCTGTTCTGATGGGAGGGGTCATTCATGTTTTGTACACTCAGTGTATCTGAAAGTGATTGCTGTTTAGCAGTCTGATGGCCTTGAGATAGAAGCTGTTTTTTAGTCTCTCGGTGTCTCTAGCGGTGTGAACAAGCAGTGGCTCGGGTCAACTGCAAGGCTCTCCAGAGGTTGGTGCAGTCCGCACAATGCATCATCGGGGGCAAACTACCTGCCCTCCATGACACCTACAGCACCGATGTCACAGGAAGGCCAAGAGGATAATCAACCACCCGAGCCACTGCCTGTTCACCCCACTACCATCCAGAAGGTGAGGTCAGTATAAGCGCATCAATGCTGGGACCGAGAGACTGAAAAACAGCTTCTATCTCAAGGCCATCAGAATGTTAAACAGCAATCACTAACGCAAAAAGGCTGCTGCCTACATTGAGACCAATCACTGGCCACTTTAATAAATGGATCACTAGTCACTTTAAATAATGCCAGTTTAAATAAATGTTTACACATCTTACATTACTCATATCATATGTATTTTATACCATATATTGCACATTGCCTATGCTGCTCGGCCATCGCTCATCCATATATTTCTTAGTACATATTCTCATTCACCCCTTTTGATGTGTGTATTAGGTAGTTGTTGGGGAATTGTTAGATTACTTGTTAGCTATTACTGCACTGATGAAACTAGAAACACAAGCATTTCGCTACACTCGGATTAACATCGGCTAACCATGTGTATGTGACCAATACAATTTGATTTGAAAGCCGCGCAGGCTCCGCCTATTGCAAAACGTACCTCTTTCCATTCCTCTGTATAGGTCGACGATCTTGACACTAGTGGGACGACTGGCAAAGACGCGCTCCCGTGACACCTTTAGTTCCAGGAGCTGTAGTTTCCTTCGCAATGCCCTGTTTTCTTTCCGGCTTTGAGTTATTTCCAAACGAAACACTGCATAGTCATCATCTGCGAGTTTACAGATCTCTGCCACGGCTTCATTCGCTAGCACCTCCATGATGGAGGCTATTTGAGTGTGAAAAACCATACAGTTAGCAGCTAGCTAGCGTTACAAGAACACCTATCAAGTCCTGTCTCTAAAGCGAATTAAACCCTAAATAAGGTAAGTTTATGATGCTGTGCAGTTAAATTAATTATGTTGAGTACCAGTGTATTAAGAAACTTTTAAATAACAATAAAAACGCCAACGGGGAACTTGTTATTGGTCACTGTTTACTTCCGTTTACTGAAGAGCAAGGATATTATTGGCTGACGTCATAGCTCAAAGAGCGTAGTTAAATGAAAACAGGTACTGCTTATTACAAACTCCTATTCATGATCACGGTATTTCAAGCTGAGTAGACTTCTTTAAAAAGCACAGTGTGTTAGCAAGAATAGAGTAGAAAATAATGACTTTATTCCATCAATCACCTCAGTAAGGTAAATATTAAACTGTTCTTGTTCTAGCCTAAGTTTACTGTCTCTAAAAACAAGTATTTACTCAAGCCTGTTTCAAATGACAAGTATGTGGTTACTCCCAAAGACACTTCACATAACTATGTCACCTAAAGAATGTGTACAATTTATCCCCATTGTGGACACTCTTATGTCTGAAGGTTACTCAGGAAGGAGAAGCTCTTGTAACATAGTTTGCACTTGAAGGGCCTCTCCTTGGTGTGAACAGTATGGTGCATCTTCATATAGTTAGCATGAGCCAGCTTGTCTGCGCCGTCTTAATACTCGGGCCTCCCACTTTGTGACCCAATGACAGCAGAGGACGTTTTCTGACCTCCCTCCTTGAGCCATTGTTTGGGTGTTGATGGGATTTTGTGCTGTGTTATAGGCTAGGTACATCTCGTGGTGAATGTCCATCCTGACCCTGTCTGTATTGGTGGGGTAACCATGAGGTAACTGAGGAAGGCTAGACCCAGGTCCAGGCCTTCTATGAACCCATTCACCAGGCATTAGATGAGACCCTGAAGGAGAAGACAGACCTGCTGATAAGGCTCCCACCAGGGGGGGTCTCCCACTACTCTCTGTGAAGGCTGAAGCCCAGGGAGACTTGCTCTGTTCAACAGGAATACTGTGGTGTTTGTATCACAGGAACAGGAGGGTCTATCTCTATCAGCCCCAGGCCCTGCTTCATCCCTGCACTGAGTCTGTGAAGAGAAGGGTCTGTGCTGCAGACTGGATCCCCTGTCTCTCTGATGACCACCAGGACTGAGGTTGTTCAGTCCACCTGTCCACTGGTTGTGTTCTATGTGGTTGAGTGTCTGTCCCCCGTGGTTGGGTCCTGGTTCTGACTCAGTAAGGAAGAGTAACGGCTCCTGATCCATGGTCCTGATCTGGGGCCACCTCAGAGGTCCAGTCTCTCCAACCAGCAACACCGGATATCAGCAGATCTTCATGGACTGGAAACTGCAAACAAAGATTATACAGAAAAGCATAAAGGTTTATAAGACATTCTTTGCTGTACACACAGAAACATGACATGTTATAAAATGCTAACCACAGTCAAGCCTGTACCTAATGATGGGTATGGATTTCTGAGCTTTAAATGTTATTAATAATTAGTTATAATAGACCTGAGGGGTGCTGAGATGCTACACCAGAGTTTAATGGTTATCTGTAGGAGGAAGGTATATGGTGGATGCAATTAAGCTTGGAATGTACTGAGTGCAGGGAAAACAATCACGTGGCAGCATTGATCAGGGGAGAGAACCATGGATTAGTGATGAAAGGGGTCGAGGTCAGGTTAAGGGAGAAGGAAAAGTTTATTGCTCTATCACTTAGTTTCCTGCCTAGCAATAACAATATGGAGCCATTGGAGTTTATTATTAAAAAGAAAGTCCAAACTCAGTCTCTGCAACGATACAAAAATAATCAGGTCAGTCAGCAGAGTCAATTTAGTATTTAATTTAAACAAATAGCATTACAATCACATATATTGCACAAAACGATACATGACAAGTAGAAAAACTTCTCACAATTGACCTTTTCTGTAAACCTGGTACCTTTGCTTTGATGAAAGTAACTATAGAATACTTTGGAAATGGTTAAACATTACACACAGCTTCAATGCTTCATGAATTAAGGCACTATCATTATCTCACTATAAAACACCTAAAGACACAAAGTTTGTCACTCTTCATCAGTGAAGCATTTTTACAGACACCATCATATCATCTTCTCTGCCTCATCATACTCATTCTTTCCTCAGTTCACCTCATCCAGTTCCCGATACATCTATTACCAACAGAATTAACTAAACTAGTACTACATTACATATTACTATACATGGGCGGTGTGCATTTTCTGCTGGTGTATCCTGAGATAGCTACTCTCCGAGAACCTCTTCCCACAGTGTGTACAGGCAAACGGCCTCTCTCCTGTATGGACCTTCAGGTGCATCTTCAGCTGGTGCTGGCGGGAGAACCTCTTCTCACACTGGGGGCAGCTGTAGGGTTTCTCCCCTGTGTGGACTCTCTGATGCCTCTTCAGGTTGGATGATTGAGAGAAACTGGCCCGGCACAGCTGGCAGCCAAATGGTTTCTCCCCCGTGTGCATCCTCTGGTGGATCTCCATCTGTTTGGGGAAACTGAAGGCTTTCCCACAGAATGAACACGGGAAGCGCTTCTCTTTGCCACTGGATCTGCTGATAGCGTTACTACTACTACTGTCATTTGTCAATGGACTTGTGTAGCCATTAAGTGTTGAGGCACTGATATTGTCTGAGGTCTGGTTTAACAGGAGAGTGTGAGGAGGACGAAGGCCAGAGAGTGTCTGTGTTGTCGCAGGGTCCATGTTCAAGTTGATAGAACCTTTAGAAGGCAGGCTGAAGGCAGAACCTGTTAGGGGGTAAACCTGAGGCCCCATCAGTCTCTCTGAATCACAACTATAGGAGCAGGACGGAGAATTGCTAGCCGAGTCTGTGTCTGTTCTCATACGGACACCTCCCCGTCCCAGTGGACCAAATCTACGCCTCACCCTTGCCTCAACCAGTATGTTGTCATGGAGTTTAAGTTTAGATGTTGTTTTGTGTTCAACTGTCAGTTTCTGGTTATGTTGAACAATGCTCCCAAGCCCAGAGTTAAGGACGCTATCCCATCCACTGGCCGCCACTATGTCGCCTCTGGTCCAGGCTGGCTTGTTGATGTCATCCCTGGAGCCCTTCAGGGTCTGGGTCTGGGAATCCAAGATGGCCATCCAGTCTACACTGTTAGCCTCCAGCCAACCATCTACAAGAAGAGGTTACAAAACAGACATGGAAGAGAACTCAGGTCCCAAATTATTGTCATCGCTGACAAAGATAAAGCAAAAACAGGAACAGCAAAATAGCCCCATAACATCAAAGCTCTACTACCATATTTTACCGTACTTTTTTTATTTGCATATGCTTCCATTTTTCAGTTTTTCGACGCCAAAGAGCTCTATTTTCAAGTCATCTGACCATAGCACCGCCTGGAGTTTGATAAACGGCATTGGCACTTGAATTGAAACCGGTACTATGAGGAGGAACGAGCGTGGTGTTGGAGTGACGTCAGCTGTCAGAAGACAATGTGCTATATGTATTTCTCCCTTACCTTGCTCCCCCATCTTTAGTCCACTCAGCAGGTCAATGCTCTCTGGTCTGTCTTCTATAGTCTCCTCTTTGACCAGCAGCAGATCAGGCTTCCCATCCTCCATGTCTACTGACTGTAAGAGATACAGAGTGAGAGGATGTTGGATCAAGAAATCTGATATGAGCACCCTGCTAAGGAGCATCTTCTGATTGGGCAATGAGGGATTGCTATGAATACTATGCAAACGTGTTAGTTGATTTGATTACGTGACACTTTATTTAATGCTTTGATCAAAGGCATGGTCCCACACTTTAGACAAAATTAATCAAGACCTGGGCCTGTATCCACAAAGAGTCTGAGTAGAAGTGCTGATCTTTCCATATAATCCTATTCATTATGATCTAAAAGGGTAAACTGATCCTAGATCATCACTCCTGCTCTGAGAGGCTTTGTGGATATGGGCCCTGACCTAATACCATTCAGACCGTAGTTTACAGTGGGCTCACCTCAGTGAGACTGTGTGTGGTCCTGTGCTGCTCAGCTGGTTCCTCTGTGGGTTCAGGAGGAGGTGTAGTCTGGTTGTTCTCCATGACCATGGTCCCCTCAGGGTTCCGTAGACCCTCCTCACACCCCTCCTCCTTCACCAGCAGCACCTCTGGACCCTCCTCCTCCTGGAAGTGAGGTGATACAGATTAAACAGACATACACTCCCTCAGGTACGTACACACAGATAATAAACATGTTCAACATGGAGTGTTTATGCTTCCCCACTACGTTTGAGGCCTATACTGTAGTTCCAGAATGACTTCATTGTTGTTAAACTCATCATGGTGGACATAAATATGATGTGGGTAAATATGAGTCAGCTATTTAGAACCTCTTCTCACAGTGCGTACAGGCGAACTGCATTTCTCCAGTGAGGATCTTCAGCTGGTGCTGGCGGGAGAACTTCTCACATTGGGGGCACCTGTACAATTTCTCCCTTGTGTGGTCCCTCTAGTGCCTCTTCAGGCTGCCAGCCTCTGAAAAACACATGTGACACTGGGTACAGCTGTAGGGTTTCACCCCTGTGTGGACCCTCTGGTGGATCTCCACCTTCTGGGGGCAGCTGAAGCCTTTCTACAGAACATGCAGAGGAACCGTTTCTCTTTACTATTGCCTGATGTTGCTCCTCCTCCATGAGCCTGGGCTCTAGCACTGTTTTTTGAGTTCAATACCTGATTAAAAAAAAGAAACGATGTGGACACTGGGTCGCGATTGCTGAATGTGTGTAAAGGGGAGTGGGTTGCGACATTTAGATTTGTCTCTAAAATTTCACTGTATTCTAAGAAATCTCTGCCCTGTGAGTGTCCGTCTCCTAGGTGACTATCTGAATTCCATGTGGGAGGAGCGTCGCCCTCCACTTTCACAGTCGCCTCATCTATGACCAGACCCTCCCCTTTCTTATCTAGGCACTCTTCAGAGTATACACTACTACTGTACCGGTTTCAGTCCCCTCTAGACAGATCAGTCTGTGTCTCTAAACCAGAGGTGGGAGGGACCAAGTCACTATTATTCGACTCACAAGCAAGTCACAACCTCCGAGTCTCACATGCTAACGTTTTAGCATTTGTGGTACAAATCCCATTCAAGTCATTGGACAGATATTAGCATTTTTCCCACATCATCTCTAAGTGACTTTGTTGAGCTTCACAATCAATTTGAGATACTTTTGGATGATTTGGACATGATGCGTGAAAAATACTAATATCTGTGACCTGTTTTGATGTTTGAAAGCCTATACACATAAATACCCCACCAAAGTGGACTAGAGGCCACTAGCTTCTTTTTGGAAAAACGCCCTACAGAATCTTGGCCTAGCTCCTCATGTACCAGAGACCTAGCAGAGCTGTTACACACAAATATCTGTTTCATGTTTAGAAGTTACTTTTTCCAACAAACAAAAGGAACCACTATGGGGAGTACGATGGCACCCAATTATGGTAATCTTTATATGGTACAATTAGAGCAGTGGTTTCCAACCAGGGGTACTTGGCCTATCCGCTGGGGTTACTTTAGAAGACTCATGAGAGCATAGACTTACTGGTAAAATGCACACGAGGTGATACTTCAGGGGTACTCCGGGCAGAGCAAAATTCAGTTGGTGGTACAACAACCGAAAAAGGTTGGGAACCACTGGCTTAGAGCATGATCACATTCCCAACCCTGATCAGAATCCCTTTTTTTAATCCATGATCAAACTATATCAACGTTATATAGATGATATTGGTATTATTTGATGGGACTCCCACTGAGCTTGATGTTCCATGAGTTTCTTAATAAATCAAATGATCATCTTCATTTCACCGTGGACTTTGATTACACTAGTGTCAGCTTCCTTGACATTCTGATCACTAAAGAAAATGACACACTCATCACCGATCTATACAGGAAGCCCTCAGTTTGAAACACGCTTCTAAGAAGTGGTAGTTTCCACCCCATTCTTCTAAAGAAAAGCCTCCCAATCAGTCAGTTTAACCCATAACAGTCTAAGCCAGGGTGGGGGGGGGTTCTACTAAGCTATATGGAATTGTTTTAAGGCCATACCAAGGATAATCTAACTATTTGATTTTGAATTTTAAGACCCCTTGAAGTATACCAATTTTTTATTTTTTATTATTTGATGAAAAAAAATGTTGGGCCTTATTGCTATTAGCCCACACAAACACAATGAATATGAAATTCACTACATTGTACAACAGATAGCCCCTCCCCAAAAAATCTAAAGTAAGTTCGTTCTGAAGTGTCTGTCCTATATCTGAGAGATATAAGAAAGATTGGGAAACATTTTTAGAGCAAAACACGTGAGAGTCCTATCTTTCCACTGAGGGGTCATATTAGTGTGTAGCCCAAACGTTCGGCTGCTACAGACAGAAGTTGGCAGATTGGTTGTACCGACTTCAGACCGGTCCCAAGACACTTGTGGGGAGTCTAGTCAGACTCGAGTCCAAGTCATGTGACTCGAGTCCACAACTGCTCTAAACAGAGGGTATATGTTGCCAGGCTCCATCTCTGTAGCGTAAGAACAAGACAGATCATCGCGTCACCATCCCCATGGGAATTAATTGTCCTCTGGTTCTGGATGACAGCCTAGTCTCCCCAGCCCCAGTCTCTCTGGGTCTGATCTGTGGTCAGATCCTGTGTGTAAGAGCCTGTGTTACAGTTAGTCTTGGTGTCGGTCTCTAACTTGAGGACGGCGTTCAGTGTTCCACTGACCTCCATGATGCTGCGTTGGGTCCTGGACTGCGCTGGGGTGGTGGGGTTCTCCGTGGCTACAGGGGGCTCCCCTGCCGCTCCAGTCTGGACGTCTTCGCTGTGCCGTGGGTCTTCCACTCCTTCAGTCATCTCCTGCTTGACCCCAGGACCTGTAGCCTCTGCACCTGCAGACTGACACAAGAAGAGAGGAGGTTATTACCGGTACATGAGTTGTATTGGATAACAATGTCGTAGTGAAGTCTCACAAGCTCCCCTATGGAAGATAAATGAGGACATACATGTAAGCAAGTGAATAGCTGAGGGGAGCCTTTCTGAAATGAACTGGCCACATTTGATGTACTGTAATTTTAATGTGACAATATTGCACTGACCTCTATCACGATAACATGCTGGGTTGAGGTTCCACTCCTCTCATCAACTGTGATTGGTTGGTCATCTCTCCATGTATTGCGTCCCGCTGGCTTCACAAAGCTCCTGTGGCCTCCAGCGAGATGTCCTTCACCTGAGAGTGATTGGGGTAAAAGAGGTGGTTTGGTACTGTCAATGTTCAGCACTATATTGTATACTATTGATACTGTCTAGAATTGGCAAGGATGTAAGGTAACACTTCTCAACTTCTTGATATACTATTTATAGATTGATTATGTTCCATGCATGATTATGTTCCATGCATCGTTGTTTTCAATTAGTAAATAGGAAATACAGTATATCAAGAATCTGGTTAGAATACGATATTGTTTTTTTGTGCAAGATAGCTAAGTAATCAGGGGAATTATTGCATACAATCCAAAAACTGACCAAGACCAAATTCTCGTTAACACAAGTCACACGTGCAGATGGGAACTAGGCGACAGGCACTGTTCTATAGCTATAGAACGGCGACAGGCCGCGCACCCACGCCTTTGCAAAATGTACCTCTTGCCATTCCTCTGTATCGGTCTAGGATGTTGAAAGTACTGGAACGACTGGCGAAGACGCGCTCTCGCATTGTCCTCTCTGTGCGCTCCCGTGCCACCTTCAGTTCCAGGAGTTGTAGTTTCCTCCGCAATGTCCTGTTTTCTTTCTGGCTTTGAGAAATTTCCAAACGAAACACTGCATAGTCGTCGTCTACCACTTTACAGATCTCTGCCACGGCTGCATTTGCTAGCACCTCCATAATAGAGGCTATTTGAGTGTGAAAAACCATTCCGTTACAGTTAGCCATTGTTAGCAACTAGCTAGCTAGAGTTACCTAGATAACATCTATCAACCAAGGCTTGTCTCCAACGCGAACTAAACACTATCTAGGGTAGGTATGTGATGCTGTGTAGTGAAATTTGTCATATTGAGTTCCAGGGTGTTAAAAAAAACTTTGAAATAACAAAACCCTAACGTGGAAATTATTATTGGTCACCGTTCACTTCCGTTTACTTCTTCTTCTATGATATTATGGCGGTCCGCACAAATTCGTTAGGGGGGGGCATGCCACCGCCTGCTGCGCTCGCCTACTGTTCTGGAGTGTGAATTCATTACACTTTGTAGCTAGATTTCCAACTAATTGTCGCCTACTGTTCTGGAGTGTGAATTCATTACACTTTGTAGCTAGATTTCCATCTAATTGGCTACAGATTTTCATGCGAATATTCAAAAATCGGCATAAAGAAAATATGCCCATTTTCCCCACCAGCATTGTGTTTCCACAAAACTGACTTGTGGATAAAAATCAGTACGTGATTATTTTTTCCCTTCATTTTTAATTTACCGAATGCAAAATGTAATGTTCAATGTGTTTCTATTGTATTTTTCAACTCTACCATAGTTTTGCCACATTAAATAGCAAATGTGCCTACTTTGGTCTTGGTAGCATGAAATTAGCTTTAAAACTGCAAAATAAAATCTCTCATCATCATGGCAAAATGTGAAGAATAGCATGATAGTAGCTATAAAACAGCATACAGCAAAACACCCCTCAAGAGAGGCAATATAAGTCAAACTGTGTAGAATTGCAGGAAATGCATTTAAAAATTGCATTCTTTTTTTCCAGGGAATACCCCCTACCCCTCATCTACTGCACCCCCTAAAGCATATATGTCAGAGTCAAGGCCCGCGGGCCACATCCGGCCCGCGAGAAGGTTTTTTACGGCCCCTGGGATGATCTTGATTTATTATTAGAACCGGCCCGCAGACCGCAGCAAGCCGGCAGCCCGCAGATCTTTTACACGCACCAATACTACATTTCCCACAATGCAACGGTGACGCACCGAGCAGTAGGCTGCTTCATTTCAATATTTATTGGCACAGCAGTCGTCAGCATCACAGTAAAATTAACTTTCAGATACCCATCAAAAATGGCAAAACGGAAGGTGGACACTGAGAACCGGGGGTTTCAAACAAGGTGGGAGTCGGAGTATATGTTCACGGAGGTAGCTGGAAAACCTGTGTGTCTTCTGTGTGGAGAAAGTGTGGCGGTACTGAAAGAGTATAATCTGAGACGACATTATGAACGAAACACGGCGACAAAACAAGAATATAGGACATGGAACAAAGGCTACAAAAGGCAGAGGAATTAAAACGAGGCCTCAAATCTGCGCAGGCTCTGTTAACAAAAAGCCAAATCACAAGGCCAGGCTGCTGTCAAGGCCAGTTTTATTTGGCAGAAGAGTCGCTAAATCAGCCCGGCCATTTACGGAGGGGGTTTCATCAAAAACTGGCATGATTAAAGTTTGTTGACGAAGTTTGCCCAGAAAAAAGGCAACCTCTTTTTAAATGTGATCTGAGCAGAAACACCATTGCCGAGAGAGTAGACCAGTTGTCCATCAATCTAAAGAGCAGCTTGTGAAAAGGGAAAAGATTTGCATTGCATATTCCTTGGCTGTGGGAGAGCACCGACATTTCTGACTTTGGCCATTGTCAATTTTCATCGCGGAGTGGACTCTCCAGCCTAAGCGTGACAGAGGGTTTTTGGCTTTACGTCCTAGATGCATGGCACAACTACGGGCATGATTTGTATGAAAGAGGTGTCAAGATGTGTAAATGAGATGGAGCTGCCTTGGGAAAAACTCGTGGGTTTGACAACGACGGAGCACTGCGATGTGTGGACACAGGAGCGGACTGGTGGCGAAGATACGGGAAAAGATGCAAGAGGAAACGCGACAGGTGAGTTGACAGCTTATCATTGTATCATACACCAGGAAGCGTTGTGCGGTAAAGCCTTGAAAATGGAGCATGTAATGAGCATCATCACGCGCACAGTTAACTTTATCAGAGCAAAGGTTTTGAATCACGCCAGTTCAAGGCATTTCTGACGGAGTTAGAACGGAGCATGGTGATTTGCCTTATCACACAGAGGTGCGATGGCTAAGCCAGGGAAAGGTGCTTCAAAGATGTTTCGAGCTTCGTGAGGAGATTTGTCTGTTCTTGGACAGCAAAGGGAAGACCACAACAACTCCGAGACGAAATGTTTCTGTGTGAAATGGCTTTTCTGTGTGACATTACGAGTCATCTGATGCAATGAAACTTGCAGCTGCAGGGTCGGGATCATGTCATCTCTGATATGTACAGTACAGTGAAGGCATTTAAAACAAACTGACTCTGTGGGAGACGCAGATGCGGAAAGAAAATTTTGAGCACTTTCCCAGCTGCCAGACCATGAAAGAGAAGCTTCTACCAGTGCGTTCCCGAGCGCCAGTTGGCTGATAAAATAGGTATGCTTGCCGCTGACTTTCCGACGCCGATTTGCTGACTTTGAAGCACAAAGCAGGTTGACTGCTCGTAACCCATTTGCTGTTGACGTGGAAAGCTCACACCAAACTCCAATGGCTTGATTGAACGCTCCAATGCAATGATCCACTGAGGGCAAAATATGCGGCAGTGGTGCTGCGGAAGTTCGCCCGTTTCCTCCCGACACATGCCCACTGCGCATCCAGGCTGCTCAAACGTTGTCTATGTTTGGCAGCACATACCTGTGTGAACAACTGTTTTTCTTTGATGAACCTGAACAACACATCACACAGAAGTCGACTTACTGCTGAAACCTCCCACTCAATTTCTGAGGATTTCCCTCAGCTCAGAGCCTTACCCCGAACATTGTGAACTTGTGGAAAAGATGGGACCCCCAAGTATCACCCTCAACCTCAAACATAGTGAACATTACTGTGCAATCACATATTTAGAGTTTTTACTCAGTTCAAGTTTAAAAGTTAAAGTTTAATATTTGTTTTCACTGCTGTTACTTCTCCTTAAACAAAAGTGTTGTTTTTGATTATAGATTTTTTGCACCTTATTTTATTGTATTTCAATCCAATTATATTTTTAAAATTATCTTCATGTTGAGTCGGAATGATAGAACAATGCTTATTTATTGTTATCAACCTTTTCTTTGACAATTGAATAAAATTTAGCCCACTTTCTGCTAAAATAGAAAATATAGGCTACTGATGGTGGGCCTTGAATACGGTTTCTTTCATTTAATGTTCATGTTATGGGGATTTTTATATAAAGGAAATTTGGTCTTTTGTGTCTGTTGAAAATTAAAGATTACTGACAGAGCATAAGAAAATATTGGCTTTATTTACTGATCATATTGGAATATATTTTGTTAGGTTTTCAGTAGGTTCATTAGGTTCACTAGACTATATGCGTCATTTAAGAAACATTTCAATGAACATTCGAACAGTCCGGCCCTCGGCTTGTAGCTAAATTTTTTATTTGGCCCTCCGTCCATTTGACTTTGACACCCCTGCCCTAAAGTATCATTTTTTTTTGCATTTTAGCTAACCCTAATCCTTGTCCTTAACTTAAACTAATTCTCTTAACCTGCTACGTTAATTCTCCATGTGATATATAAGGCCTAAAAGCCATACATCATTTCACAGAAACAGTTCCAAAAGACAAGTCACACTCGCACAGTTGTGGAATAAATTCAGCCATACATAGGCCTAACTATTGATTCAGGACCACGGACAGCAAACTAAGCAGGTGCGCTGGGTATGCTTGTCATCAGCAAGGACTTTTTCTAAAAAGAAACAGGCAAAATCCTAGAGGAAAACATGGTTCAGTCTGCTTTCCACCAGACACTGGGAGACAAATTAACCTTTCAGCAGGACAATAACCTAAAACACAAGGCCAAATATACACTGGAATTGCTTACCAAGACGACATTGAATGTTCCTAAGTGGCCTAGTTACAGTTTTGACTTAAATCAGCTTGAACATCGATGGCAAGACTTGAAAATGGCTGTCTAGCAATGATCAACAACCAACTTGACAGAGCTTGAAGAATTAAATAATGGGCAAATATTGTGCAATCCAGGTGTGCAAGCTCTTAGAGACTTACCCAAAAAGACCCACAGCTGTAATCGCTGCCAAAGGTGATTCTAACATGTATTACACTTATCTAATCAAGATTAGTATTTTCCTTTTCATTCATCTTTATTTATTTTTTAATAGAATTTTTCTTCCACTTTGACAGAGTATTTTGTGTAGATTATTGGGGAAAAAAGACAATTAAATCTGTTTTAATTCCAATTTGTAACAACAAAATGTGGAAAAGGTCTAGGGCTGTGAATACTTTCTGAAGGCACTGTAGTTTGTCCTTAAATTTTAAATCTGAGAGAAGTACACTGCTCAAAAAAATAAAGGGAACACTTAAACAACACAATGTAACTCCAAGTCAATCACACTTCTGTGAAATCAAACTGTCCACTTAGGAAGCAACACTGATTGACAATAAATTTCACATCTGTTGGTGCAAATGGAATAGACAAAAGGTGGAAATTATAGGCAATTAGCAAGACACCCCCAATAAATGAGTGATTCTGCAGGTGGTGACCACAGAGCCACTTTTCAGTTCCTATGCTTCTGTGCTGATGTTTTGGTCACTTTTGAATGTGGCGGTGCTCTCACTCTAGTGGTAGCATGAGACGGAGTCTACAACCCACACAAGTGGCTCAGGTAGTGCAGCTCATCCAGGATGGCACATCAATGCGAGCCTGTGGCAAGAAGGTTTGCTGTGTCTGTCAGCGTAGTGTCCAGAGCATGGAGGCGCTACCACGGAACAGGCAGTCACATCAGGAGACGTTGAGGAGGCCAGAGGAGGGCAACACCCAGCAGCAGACCGCTACCTCCACCTTTGAGCAGGAGAGGACTGCCAGAGCCCTGCAAAATGACCTACAGCAGGCCACAATGTGCAGTGTCAGCATATGGGTCTCACAAGCGGCTCTGAGGATCTCACTCGGTACCTAATGGCAAGTCAGGCTACCTCTGGCGAGCACATGGAGGGCTGTGCGGGCCCCACAAAAGAAATGCCACCCCACACCATGACTGACCCACCGCCAACCGGTCATGCTGGAGGATGTTGCAGGCAGCAGAACGTCTCCACGGTGTCTCAGAGCTGTCACCGTCGTCACATGTGCTCATGTGCTCAGTGTGAACCTGCTTTCATCTGTGAAGAGCAACGGGCGGCCAGTGGCGAATTTGCCAATCTTGGTGTTCTCTGGCAAATGGCCAAACGTCCGGCACGTGTTGGGCTAAGCAACAACCCCACCTGTGGACCGTCGGGCCCTCTACCACCCTCATGGAGTCTGTTTCTGACCGTTTGAGCAGACACATGCACATTTGTGGCCTGCTGGAGGTCATTTTGCAGGGCTCTGGCAGTGCTCCTCCTGCTCAAAGGCGGAGGTAGCGGTCCTGCTGCTGGGTTGTTGCCCTCCTACGGCCTCCTCCACGTCTCCTGATGTACTGGCCTGTCTCCTGGTAGCGCCAATAGAAATAGGCCTACAACAGTTAGGATCAGCTTGATCTCCCCCTTTAAATGAAGGACGAACTGTGGCTGCCTTCCAAGCAATGGGAACCTCCCCAGAAAGGAGAGACAGGTTAAAACGGTTGGAGATAGGCTTGGCAATGATAGGGGCAGCAACCTTAAAGAAGAAAGGGTCTAAACCATCTGATCCAGATGTTTTTTTGGGGGTCAAGTTTAAGGAGCTCCTTTAGCACCTCGGAGTCCGTGACTGCCTGTTGGGAGAAACTTTGTAGCGGGGCAGGGGAAAAAGAGGGAGAAGCATCGGGGATAGTCGCATTAGAAGGGGTGGGAGATTAGGAAATGTTGGAAGGGCAGGGAGGCATGGCTGAGTCAAATAGGAATCCTGACTTAATGAAGTGGTGATTAAAGAGCTCAGCCATGTGCTTCTTGTCAGTAACAATCATCAACATTAAGGGACATGGGCAGCTGTGAGGAGGAGCGTTTATTCTCCAGGTCTTTAATCGTTTTCCAGCTGTCATGAGTGGCTACTTTGAAGAATCTTAAATATAAAATATATTTGGATTTGTTCCATATGTGTTATTTCATAGTTGTGATATCTTCACTATTATTCTACAATGTAGAAAATAGTAAAAATAAAGTGAATGAGTAGGTGTGTCCAAACTTTTGACTGGTACTGTATATTATCTAGTCTTGAGGAAATTAAAGCATTTCTAAGTTTCTCCAGATCAGTGACTGAGAGAAAAGACTTGACTTTAGCTATATTTCTTAGATGATAAAAGCAAACATTGACAACTTTTTTTACATGCAGCTCAAGGTTTAGGTCAGGGCCAAAGAAGACATCAAGGTTTATGGCCATAGGCTTTACATTTGTGGATAAATTACCAATATCTGCAATCTGAGTTCTAGCAAGGTGGGGGTCAAATACAACAACCTCAGATTTTTTTATTATCATTGAGCCGGAGAAAAATTGTAAAATATCTAACATTTGATATCAGCAAGATACTTGTGAAGGGTAGGTACGCTAGCTTGGTCACTGGGTCTGATTGGTAAATAGAGCTGCGTGTCATCCGCATAGCAGTGAAACTGAATGTTATGATTGCTGGTGATGTCACCAAGGGGAAGCATATACAGGGAAAAAAGGATGGGGCCCAGAATTGACCCCTGAGGTACTCCAACAACACACTCAATTGTCTTAAACAGAATTTTCATGTTGTGGGAGTTCTTAGAGATCAGGGTAGAGAAGTAGTTTAGTGTAGAGAAGTAGCATAAGAGGAACATTATAATTTCTTATCAGATCCTTCATTATCTCATAGAATACTTGAAGTTTGCAGGCCTTCCATTTATGTTCAGCCTTTCTAAGTTCATTTTTTCAACCACGAGTGTGTTCATTTAATTTGGGTGAGACACTTGCAGACAATTTATTCTTAATTATAACTGAGTCTAAAGCAGCCTGACACACAGTATGTCATTGAAACTGTTCACCAAATCATCAGTGTGAAGAAAATAACACGATCAGTGGTAAGGCATAGAAAAGCATTCGTAAATTTACAAGCAGTTGTGGAGTTAATGATGCGAGTGCGAGTGAGGACAGACATGCTTAGGAGGAGGAGGAGAAATGCTGCAATGCCCTGTCGGGTCCTGGGCGGCGCTGGTGAGGTCTTCCGTGGCTACAGGGTGCGCTTCAGCAGCTTCAGTCTGGATGTCTCTCCTTCAGTCCTCTCCTGCTTGACCAGAGACGATCCTCCAGGACCTGCAGCCTATGCAACTGCAGACTGACAAGAAGAGAGGAGGTTATTACCGGTACATGAGTTGAATTGGATAACAATGTAGTAGGTCTCACAAGCTCCCCTATGGCAGAAATGTACATTTAAGCAAGTGCATAGCTGAGGGGAGCCTTTCTGAAATAAACTGGCCACATTTGATGTACTGTAATTTTGATGTAATGCTATTACACTAACCTCTATCATGATAATGTGCTGGTTTGAGGTTCCACTCCCCTCATCAGCAGAGACTCTCTCCCCCTGGTCATGCAGAAAGAGAAGAAGAGAGCACAGAGAGAGAACAAAGGACTTCACTTGGCCAAACTCCTAAATCCCCAAAATGGGAGAATTAAACATTCTTTCTACTTTTGAGAATGTGGGACTTAAGGGACAATTATTTTGAGTGTGTTTCATTTGGTGATCTCATGAAGGACAGGAAACACACATAACAGTATCTCTTAAAGTGTACATTTCCCAGCTGTCAGGATTACATCTAAATATTGTGAAATGTATGTGATTAAACATGAAACTATTTGTGAAAAGATGTAATGTGATAGCCTTCTAAATGAGAGTATGGATTTTCATATAAAGATGAACTAGTCAGTGGCCACACCCCCGTGAGCCCAGACATCACATTAGGCGTCATGGAACCGCCCTTTTCTACTGAAATTTATAAAACCCACTCCTGATGAGATTCACACCAGATCACGCAAACCCAGGTGTAAGCTAAGGTTGCAAATGGTTGAATTTCTAAGACCAAAACATGCCGGGTGACGCTGGTGTGTGAAGTGGTTTAAACTTACAACTCTACCAAAGGACAAGACTATACCTCGTGGAGCATTGGCTCCATGGCTGGAAATGGTTAAACTCGGAGACTATTGATCCCTATAGAATAAGAGCAAATCTTAGACGTATAATTACTAGTCTGCAGCCAGAAATTACGTAAATCTAGGACGAGAATACAGACAACTGCAGAAACAGCGATCTATGAGAACATTTCTGAATGGTACTCTGAAGTATCCATTCTAACCACCTACAACCACGAAAGACTTTGACTTCAATGAAAGTTAACCAGAGACTCTGATGAACCCTACAGGATGTAGGGTCGAGGATTCCAACAGAGAAGACAACAACGTAAATATATATACATTGCAATTATTCTTGAATGAGCGGCCGTTCATGTGCAAAGGATTAGCATTTCAATTAATATAATTGTAGACTCCATGTCGTGAATCTATGTTGTCTTTCCCGCTCTTTCTCAGTCCACACCCCCTTCCCTTTGTCTAACAAGCCGTCATATCGGCTTAGCCCACTAGGGACTTTTCTATCATTGTTAGTAACCAATATCTACTGTTTGTTTGTTATGTATTCTGTGATTATTTAATTAGTTAGTAAATAAATAATTAAGCCAATTTGTATATTGCTGATTCATAATTTATACTAGGGTTCGTGCAGATAACCAAGAATTTTACGACGTTCAGATGAGACTGATAGAAGGTAAAGAATAATTAATGATTGACTGCTATTGATATAAAATATCGTCAGATCTGTGGATTCGGAAGGTAGCCGCTCTTTTTAAACTAATGCTTCCGTGGTGCCCCGGATTTCTAATGAGTTAGTTATTGCCTGATTAATTTAATCAAATAATTAAACATTAGGTAATCGATTTGAAAATGTCATCTCATTTAATCACAGTAAAGACACGACACTACTGTCAATGCGCAAAGTTATATTGCACACTATTATTTGACACTGTCTAGAATTGGCAAGGATCTAACGTACACTTCGCATTACTTCTTGATATACTATTCATAGATCGATTGATTATGTTCCATGCATCATATTGTTTTAAATGAGTAAATAATAGGAAATGCAGGTAAATCAAGAATGTGGTTATAATATGATATGGTGTGTTTGTGCAAGATCGCTAAGTAATCAGGGGAATTATTGCATACTATCCAAAAACTGACCAAGACCCAACTCTGGTTAACCATATGTGGTTAACAAATGGGCAATTCCACGGTAACGGAATTGCGCGGAGACTTAGAATTTTCCCCTAAAATGTATGCCAAACAAAAACCATTGATTGAACAGTTTAACAAACCATACAACTCTATGCATAAGGACTACTTTTAACAATGTATAGGAACATTTGTACAAAAACACATTTACTGGAGGAACTGTGCAGATGAAAAGTTAAGTAAAAAAAAAAATCGGGAAAATCTCCCTCCGTTTGTGTGACCACATTTTCCAAAATCATAAATATCTGCTTCAAAGATGTCTGCAGAAAGAATGGGGTGTCAGCTATAACATGACACCTTGAGTTGAGAAAAAAAATATTTTGGTTTTTGAACTACAGTAAGAGAAGTGGATTTATACCCGGTAACAGAATTGCGGTAAATTAATTTCATCATGGCTCTACTAGCTATACAGAAATGTATATTTATTGATATGAATGTAATTCTCTTCATGGTGATGTATCATAAATTGGTACACTAAGATAGAAATACGTAATATCCTCCTTTGCATATTTGGGTATTATTCTACATACAGGCTATTATTTTAATGAGCTCCGCCATAAAACAAGACCAAATTTGGTTGGTCCAGCCCAGATCAAATCTAAACCAGCTATTGACCTCTATGTTTCACAAGTTTGAACATCAAAGTACAGCACAGTAGAGCTCAATAGAGTACAGTACATTAGTGTACTCAACTCCAGTGTGCTCTTCTGAACTCTACTCCACTCTATTCTACTCAACTGTACAGGACTGAACTATACTCTACTTGTATTTACTGTGCTCTACTGTATTGTCCAAACTTGTGAAACATAGACGTCTGTGACTGGTTCAGAATTGGTCCGGACGGGACAAAATCTGAACCAATCATGAACGTCAATGTTTGGAAAAATGAAGGCCGGTCCAGACGTCTACGGACATTAAAATAAAGGCTGGTCCGGACAGGACCAGAAACTGGCGTCTGTGGACTTTGAAATCAAGGCCAGAGCAGACAGAATAAATTTAGACATCCGGTGTCAGTCGGTGCTCAGTGAGTGAGCAAGCTGGTTACAGTAAATGGAAAGAGGGGGCTCATGGGTAGGTGTCAGTAAGAGCCAGGAGGGGTGACATTAATTGGAGATTAATGTCAGACTATTCACACATGGTCCAGACTATTCACACACTTACTTTGACCACCAGGTGACAGAAAGAGAAAGAAAACAGTTATCAGCTGAACATAACAGTATGTCACTGGGAGGACAGTAGCAGGTGACTCGACTGTGGTTTGTGACAACTAGGATTTCTCATTGCAGCCAATTCAATTGCCGAAATTCCATTAGTGATTTTATATATCGAGTTTTAATCACTTAATAATTCAGAAACAAAATTGATATCAGTAAAAACAATAAATAATTCATAGGTCTACCTTCACTTATTACTTTTGAACTTTTATTTGATCCTCTCTCCTCATGAGGGAGAGAATATCTTAAAGATATGGGTTTTTAGTAACGGAATTTCAATCCACAAGGCAATGTTGGCATGGGTCTTCAACATCATCGTGTTTTGATGTATTTCTAATACCTTTTAAGACATTCTGGTAGACCTTTTCTAAGGCCCCTTATCCATCTGTTTGACAAGAAATCAAAGCTTTTGTTTATTCAACATTTTGAGGTTGGAAAATTAGTGAACATGTATATATGCCTTAATTTCAGAAAAATATAGACAGCTTTCATTTGACATGCTCCTATGAACGTCACATGTTGGTGCTCATGGATCCATGCAAGTCACACATGCGCAAGAGGCCCCGCAACCTGGTCGTCACTAGTTACCAAAGCCACAAAGTCATAACCCCACCCCCCCATCCTATTTCTACAATGTATCTTCTTAAAATGTGATTTTAAACCTAAACCTAACCTAACCGGAAATTAAGATCAAAAAGCACATTATTGTGTTTATAAATTGTTACAATATTGACTTTGTGATTGTGGTAACTAGTGGAAATGCCACAAGTCAGCCTCGGCCTTCCGCAAAATGTACGAACCTCTGGCCATTCCACTCCTCGGTATTGGAGGAGATACCGAGGATCTTGACACTACTGGGATGTCATTGTCCTCTGCGAACTCCCGTGCCACCTTCAGTTCCAGCAGCTGTAGTTTACTCCACAATACCCTGTTATGTTTCACTATATTGAATCACTCCGATATACTGGTATCACTCTGCGACAGAGGGATACATCCAAGGCGAGGATTTACAGATTTACTCCGGTGTACACCTGTGTCACGGCTGGGGTACGCCCCTATATATAGACTCCATGGACGCGACACACGTTCTCTTTCATTTTCTCGGCGGACGTTCATATGGTTTGAGGTACAAACTTCCTGAAGTTCGCTTGATAAGTCACTGGTAAGTGTAATATGTGTAAGTGTATTAATAATAATAAGTGTATTAATATCTTGCATGGAAGTAAACTCACTGGCTGTTTGCAGCTGGCCACGTGGCCAGCCCCTCCTCTTGAGTGCTCCACTTGCTGCGCACGGTTGATGTGTTTCTTCCGCAGGTGGTTTGTCGTACTTGTGTTTCGTTAGAGTCCTGTTCACCCAGCTCATTGGTAGTACCTCCGATTCGCTTTTGAAGGGAAGGCTTACGAATTCAGGATCTTCCATTCAGGATCTTCCCTTTGGGCTCACCTTGGCACCCCGCACTTTCACAAAGTTCATGGATGCTGTCCTGGCACAGTCCCGAGGATTGTTGATCCTCAATTATCTGGACGGTTGTCTGGACCCAGGTCCTGTCAGACAGAGACATGCTCCTGACCCACATCGGCGGGCTGGGCATTACTGTAAACGACAAGAGTCATCTGACGCCCACCCCGAGGGTGGCCTTCATTGTCATGGAGCTGGACTCAGTCCTCATGAGCACGCCTGCCCTCCAGAAGGGTTCAGGTGAACTTATCTTGCCTCAACCACTTTTGGCAGGGGTGGGTAGAATCCGCCTTGACCTGCCAACGCCTGTTGGGCTTGCTGACGGCGGCCTTGTTGCTGATTCCCCTGGGCCTGCTTCAAATCCGGCCTCTTCAATGGTGGTTCAACTCACACCGGCTGCACCCGAAGCGCCACCGCACAGTGCCTCAGGGCATTGTTGAGGTGGCGCTGTCGCTCCTTTCTCTCAGGTGGGGTGGAGATGCTGAGGATGTGCCGCCGGGAGCTGGTCAACACAGACGGGCAAGGGCACCGGCTACAACCGCGGCATACCAGTTGCGCTGGCGGTTGTTCTGCTCTTGGTGCACTGGTATTGAGGTTGTGCCCGAGTCATGCGTGGTGCAGTATGTCCTCCAATACCTGCAGTCTGGTTTGGATGAGGGCTTGGCAGCCTCTACACTGAGGGTATTTGGCTGCTATATCTGACCCCGGTGGGAGGAGTATATCTCTTCGCCCCAACCCTTCATTCCTCCCGAAGGTTCTGTCAGACAGGGATGCGAACATCCCTTTTATCCTGTCTGCTTACGACCCCCCGGCAGTGGCGGGGGAGTCTGGGCCTCCCTCCGGCATGCTGTGCCCTGTGCAAGCACTGGCTGCCTATGTGGAGCAGATATGGTCAGTGTGAACAACAGACCAGCTCTTTGTCTGCTATGGTAAGAGAGTCCTGATGCCTGGGCTATCAAAGCAGAGGCTCTCTCACTGGATCGTGGACACGATTACGACAGCATACCGTCTGGCTGGCAGGCCAGTGCTGGGATCTGTGGTGGCACAATTAACACGAGGTGTAGCTGCGTCCTGGGCTCTACTGAGAGGAGTGCCCCTCGCTGATATCTGTGCTGCGGCCAGCTGGGCTTCCTCTTGCACCTTTGCTAGGTACTATCGGGTAAATGTGGCACCTCCCTCTGTGGTTTGTTCAGCAGTCCTCGGCGTCGCCGCCTCGTCCCGGGACTGTGCCGGGAGCCCCCTTCCACATTGACGGCTCTTGCATCTCGATCCCACGCTGGGACTTCGCCGCTGCAGGTCCCTCTAGCACCGACTAAATCGGGTACGGGTATACCAATATATTGGAGTGATCCAATATAGTGAAACATAAAAGGTTACGTATGTAACCACGGTTATGTGAGCTATATGGGTTACTCCAATCCTCTACGGTGCTAGTGGCGCCTCAAATTATGTAGAGAACGTGTGTCGCGGCCATGGGGTCTATATATAAGGGCGGACCCCAGCCGTACACGGGAGTAAATCTGTAAATCCTCATCTCGGATGTATCCCTCCACCACGTAGTGATACCAATATATTGGAGTGATCCATATAGCTCACATAACCGTGGTTACATACGTAACCTTCGTTATTGGTTGGCATCATAGTTCAAAGGTGCAGTTAAATGAAAAATGGATGCGTGCTGTTCTTGGAAGTATGGTACTGCTTATTTTGTTACACATCAAATCTCCTATGAGAAGTACTGTATCTTTCAAGCTGAGAGCAGACTTGTTTAGAAAAGTATAATTACTTTATTCCATTTACATTACCTCAGTAAGGTAAATATTAAACTGTCTTTGTTCTAGCCTAGATGTACTGTCTCTTAAAAACAAGTATTTACACAAGCCTGTTTTTAAATTACAAGTTAATGAGGGGTATGTGATTAATTATCCTCTTACCCCAAGACACTTCACATGAGAACTATATTTCAGCTAAAGAATAGTTCCCAGACATCCCCTGTGTACTTCTCAAGCCACACTGCTATGATTTTTCCCCTTTGTGGACACTCTTATGTCTGATAAGGCTAGTCAAGAAGGAGAAGCTCTTGTAACATAGTTTGCACTTGAAGGGCTTCTCCTTAGTGTGAACGGTCTGGTGCCTCTTCACATAATTTGCATCAGCGAAGCGCTTCCCACATGTGGGGCAGGCGTATGGCTTGTCGGCGTCCGTCCTAATACTCAGCCTCCCACATTGTGACCCAATGACACTAGAGGTAGAAGCAGGAGCCACCACCCTCAGGTGGTTAGTCTTTGAGTTCCCTCCTTGACCTCTAGCCATTGTTTGGGTATTGTTGGGATTGTGTGCTGTGTTATAAGCTAGATACCTCTTGTGATGAACACCCATTCTGACCCTGTCTGTATTGGTGGGGTAACCATGAAGTAACTGAGGAAGCCTAGATCCAGGTCCAGACCTTCTATGAACCAAGTCACCAGGCATTAGATGAAACCCTGAAGGAGAAGACAGACCTGCTGATAGACTACCACCAGGGGAGTCTCCCACTGCTCTCTGTAAAGGCTGAAGCCCAGGGTGACCTGCTCTGTTCCTCATGGATACTGTGGTGTTTGTATCATAGGAACAGGAGGGTCGATCTCTATCAGCCCCAGGCCCTGTATCATCCCTGCACTGAGACTGTGAAGAGAAGAGTCTGGGCTGCAGACTGGATCCCTGACTGGAGCCTCTGTMTTTTTGATATCCACCAGGACTGAGGTTGTTCAGTCCACCTGTCCACTGGTTTTGTTCTGTGTGGTGGTGGAGTCTCTGTCCCTTGTGGTTCTGTCCTGGTTTCAACCCGGGAAGGAAGAGCGATGGCTCCGGACCCAGGGTTCTGATCCGGGGCCAGTCTCTCCCACAAGCAACACCAGATATCAACTGGTCCTCATGGACTGCAGACTGTAAAAACAAATTGAACAGAAAAGCATAAAGGTTTATATAAGAAACTCTTTGTTGTACATACAGAAACATGACATTATAAAATGGTAACCACAGTCAAACACATCCCTAACACTGATTGAAATACTGTACCTAACAATATTGGTGTTTATTATAAAAATTCCATATGCGTTGATTCAAGAATTAAGTATGTTTTGGTTCAACTGAGATAAAGGAAACTCAGTCCCTGCAATGATCCATAAATAACCAAGTCAGTCAGCACAGACTCAGTTTTGTATTAAATTTCATCAACTTTGAAGAACAGTACTTTTATTGCACAAAATGATACGTGACAAGTAGAATAACTTTTCTCACTATGGTAACACAACATTTTCTGTAAATCTGGTACCCTCGCAATGATAAAATTAATTTTAGAATACTATGGTAAAGGTTAAACATTACACTCACAGCTTCACCACTTCATGCCAAATAAACATGAATTAAGGCACTATAATTTCCTCATTATAAAACACCAGCATCAACCAACAGGATAAGGTTGTAACTTTCATTAGTGAAGAATTTTTATAGAAATCATCACCATATCATCTACTCTACCTCATCATACTCATTCTTTCCTCAGTTCACCTCATCCAGTTCCCTATACCTCTAAAACCAAACTAATTGACTACAAAGTAACTAGTTCATGTCTCCCGTGTGGACCATTCGGGTGCATCTTCAACTGGTGCTGGTGGGAGAACCTCTTCTCAAACTGGGGGCAGCTGTAGGGTTCCTTCCCTGTGTGGACCCTCTGGTGCCTCTTCAGGCTGGACGATTGGGAGAAACTGCCCTGGCACAGGTGGCAACCAAATGGTTTCTCCCCCGTGTGAATCCTCTGGTGAATCTTCACCTGTTGGGGGAAGCTGAAGGCTTTCCCACAGAACGAACACGGGAACTGCCTCTCTGTGGCGCTGCCACCTTTACGGATTCTGTCTCTACTACTGTTATTTGTCAATGGGCTTGTGTAGCTATTTAATGTTGAGGTACTGACATTGTCTGAGGTCTGGTTTAACATTAGGAGAGTGTGAGGAGAACGAAGGCCAAGAAGTGTCTGTGTTGTCGCAGGGTCCATGTTCCAGTTGCTAGATCCTATAGAAGGCAGGCTGAAGGCAGCACCTGTTAGGGGGTTAACCTGAGGCGCCATCAGTCTCTGTGAATCACAACTATAGTAGCAGGACGGAGCATCGCTAGCAGAGTCTGTGTCTGTTTTCTCCCGCCACATACCGACACCTCCCCGTCCCCGCAGACCAAATCGACACCTCACCCTTGCCTCAGACAATCTGTTGTCATGGATACTAAGTTTGGTCGTTGTTTTGTGTTCGACAGACTGTTTCTGGTTGTGGTTAACAGTGTTGTTCCCCAGCCCAGAGTTGAGGACACTGTCCCATCCACTGACCTCCACTATGTCGTCACTGGTCCTGGCCTGCTCAGTGATGTTGTCCCCTGGAACCTTAGCTGCACCGGTCGGGGTCTGGAAGTCCAAGATGGCCGCCCAGTCTCCTCTGTTATTATCCAGCCAATCACCTGAAGGTTACAAAATAGACTTTACAAACATGGCAGAGAACTGTACATATGGAGTTTTTTGTTGTTGTCAATTACCTGGTGAAGTTCATACATTGTGTGTTTTAGTATGTAAACATACATTTTACTGATTTCATTTTATGAGTGAAGAAAAAATAATAGCCAGGTGCGTCACTATTCCCATTGAAGATCTATTACTGTATGTAGGCTAAATGTATTTCTATCTTACCTTGCTCCACCATCTTTAGTCCACTCAGCAGGTCAATGCTCTCTGGTCCGTCCTCTATCGTCTCCTCTTTGACCAGCAGCAGATCAGGCTTCCCATCCTCCATGTCTACTGACTGTAAGAGATACAGAGTGAGAGGATGTTGGATCAAGAAATCTGATATGAGCACCCTGCTATGGAGCATCTTCTGATTGAGCAATGAGGGATTGATGTGATACTACACAAACGTGTTTGTTGAATTGATTACTTGACACTATTGGTTTGATAATTGAAAGGCATGGTCCCACACTTAAGACAAAATTAATCAAGACCTGGGCCCTTATCAATAAACAGTCTCAGCGTGGGAGAATTGATCGAGGATCAGGTCCCCGCTTGTCTATATAATATTAGTCATTATGATCTAAAAGGCAAAACTAAACCTAGATCAGCAATCCTACTCTGAAAGGCTTTGTGGATACGGGCACTGACCTAATAACATTCAGACTGTAGTTTACAGTGGGCTTACCTCTGTGAGACTGTGTGTTGTCCTATGCTGCTCAGCTGGGGGTTCAGGAGGAGGTGTAGTCTGGTTGTCTTCCATGACAATGGTCCCCTCAGGGTTTTCCAGACCCTCCTCACATCCCTCCTCCTTCACCAGCAGCACCTCTGGACCCTCATCCTGGAAGAGACAGCTTATACAGATTACATACATACACTCCCTCAGGTATGTACATATACACACAGATAAAACACACTTTCAATATGGAGTGTTTACCCATCCCCACTATGTTTGAGTCCTATACTGTAGTTACAGAATTACTTCATGGGAGACATACAGTACCAGTCAAAAGTTTGGACATACCTACTCATTCAAGGGTTTTTCTTTATTTTTACTATTTTCTACGTTGTAGAATAATAGTGAAGACATCAACTATAAAATAACACATGAAATCATGTAGTAACCAAAAGTGTTCAACAAATCGAAATATATTTTATATTTGAGATTCTTCAAAGTAGCCAACCTTTGCCTTGACAGCTTTGCACACTCTTGGCATTCTCACAAGCAGCTTCATGAGGTAGTCACCTGGAATCCATTTCAATTAACAGGTGTGCCTTGTTAAGTTATTTTGTGCAATTTCTTTCCTTCTTAATGCGTTTGAGCCAATCAGTTGTGTTGTGACAAGGTAGGGGGGAATACAGAAGATAGCCCTATTTGGTAAAAGACCAAGTCCAAGAACAGCTCAAATAAGCAAAGAGAAATTACATTACTTTAAGACATGAAGGTCAGTCAATCTGGAACATTTCAAGAACTTTGAATGTTTCTTCAAGTGCAGTCGCAAAAACCAATCGAGCTATGATGAAATTGGCTCTCGTGAGGACCGCCACAGGAAAGTAAGACCCAGAGTTACCTCTGCTACAGAGGATAAGTTAATTAGAGTTACCAGCCTCAGAAATTGCAGCCCAAATAAATGCTTCAGAGTTCAAGTAACAGACACATCAACATCAACTGTTCAGAGGAGACGGCATGAATCAGGCCTTCATGGTCAAATTGCCACTACAAGAAACAACTACTAAAGGACATCAATAAGAAGATTTGCTTGGGCCAAGAAACACAAGCAATGGACATTAGACAAGTGGAAATCTGTCCTTTGGTCTGATGAGTCCAAATTTGAGCTCTTTGGTTCCAACCGCTGTATCTTTGTGAGACGCAGAGTAGGTGGACGGATGATATCCGCATGCGAGGTTCCCACTGTGAAGCATGGAGGAGGTGTGATGGTGCTTTGCTGTTGACACTGTCAGTGATTTATGTAGAATTCAAGGCACACTTAATCAGCATGGCTACCACAGCATTCTGCAGCGATACCCATCCCATCGGGTTTGGGCTTAGTAGGACTATCATTTGTTTTTCAACAGGACAATGACCGAACACACCTCCAGGCTGTGTAAGGGCTATTTGACCAAGGAGAGTGATGGAGTGCTGCATCAGATGATCTGGCCTCCACAATCACCCAACCTCAACCCAATTCAGATGGTTTGGTATAAGTAGGACCGCAGAGTGAAGGAAAAGCAGCCAACAAGTGCTCAGCATATGTGGAAACTCATTCAAGATCGTTGGAAAATCATTCAGGTGAAGCTGGTTGAGAGAATGCCAAGAGTGTGCAAAGCTGTCATCAAGGCAAAGGGTGGCTACTTTGAAGAATCTAAAATATATTTTGATTTATTTAACACTCTTGGTTATTATATGATTCCATATGTTTTATTTCATAGTTTGTCGTCTTCACTATTATTCTACAATGTAGAAAATAGTAAAAAATTGGGAAAACCCTTGAATGAGTGGGTGTCAAGTTGACTGGTACTGTAAATATGACGTTGTTGGTCAAGTCATCAGACAAACCTGACTAAACTATTTTAACATGTACAGTAGGTGTTTGTTAGTGTGTGGGTCTAGAGTCAATGAAAGTCTTAGAATAAAAAGTTACATTTTTTGTTTATTAAACAAACAAGTGTTAAATACACCATATGAAAACCACACATACCTCTCAACTAAATCAGCATGAACATGATAACATTTTCTCACTAATTTTCTAGGGAAAGTTTGAACATCATATTGCCTACACAGCACAAATAATATGAAAGACTTTTTAGGCTTAAATATGACAATCTGTGGATCTTTCTGCTGACAACATTTAAAATTTAAAAAAATGCCATTTGATCTAAAAGTCAGAAGATTGTTTGGAATGGTTACTTTCTATGCTATAGAGTAGAATGGTTTTTCTGCTGGTGTATCCTGAGGTATCTCCTCTCTGAGAACCTCTTCCCACAGTGCGTACAGGCGAACGGCCTCTCTCCCGTGTGGACTTTCAGGTGCATCTTCAGATGGTCCTGGCGGGAGAACCTCTTCTCACACTGGGTACAGCTGTAGGGTTTCTCCCCTGTGTGGACCCTCTGGTGCCTCTCCACCTTCTGGAGGCAGCTGAAGCCTTTGTTACAGAACATGCAGAGGAACCGTTTCTCTTTACTATTGCCTGATGTGGCTCCCCCTCCCTGAGCCGGGACTCTAGCCCTGTCGTTTGAGTTCAATACCTGATCGAAAAGGACGTGGCTGTGTGAATCGGAAGGCCCCATCGATGTGGACACCGGGTCTAGATCCCCGAACAAGTGTAAAGGGGAGTGGGTGGTGACATTTAGATCAGTCTCTAAGCTTTCCCTGTAATCTAAGAAATCTCTGCCCTGTGAGTGTCCGTCTCCAAGGTGACTATCTGCATTCCATGTGGGAGGAGCTTCGCCCTCCACTTTCACAGTCACTTCATCTACCACTATAACCTCCCCTTCCTTATCTAGGCGCCCTTCAGAGTATACACTACTACTGTACTGGTTCCAGTCCCGTCTAGACAGATTAGTCTGTGTCTCTAATCCCAAGGGCATGTTGCCAGGGTCCATTTCTGTAGTGTAAGAATAAGACGGATCATCACCGCCAGTGTCTAACACATCACTATCACCACGGGAATGAACCATCCTCTGACTATGGTGAAATACCGGTAAATACTCTGAGCCGGGAGCAGGAGGACAGCCCAGTCTCTCTGGGTCTGATCTGTGGTCAGATCCTGTGTTTAAGAGCCTGTGTGTTACAGTTAAAGTCTTGGTCTCTGACTTGAGGACGGCGTTCTGCGTTCCACTGACCTCCGTGATGCTGCATCTGATCCTGGGCTGCGCTGGGACGGTGGTGGGGTCCTCCGTGGCTACAGGGGGTGCTCCAGCTACTCCAGTCTGGATGTCTCTGCTGTGCCATGGGTCCTCCTCACCTTCAGACCTCTCCTGCTTGACCCCAGGACCTGCAGCCTCTGCATCTGCAGACTGACACAAGGATATCAATGTTGTAGAGAAGTTTCATCAAGCTCCCCTATGCAGATAAATGAGGATGTACATGTAAGCAAGTGAATAGCTGAGGGGAGCCTTTCTGAAATAAATGGGCCACATTTGATTTCCAAAGTAACTGTAATTTGTAATGAAACACTTTTACACTAACCTCGATCACAATAACGAGCTGGTTTGAGGTTCCACCACCCTCATCAACAGTGATTGGTTGGTCATCTCTCCATGTATTGTGTCCCGCTGGCTTCACAAAGCTCCTTTGGCCTCCAGTGGGATGTCCTTCACCTGAGAGTGATTGGGGTGAAAGAGGTGGTTAAGTTAGCTACTGTCAATGCTATACTGTACACTATTAACAATGTCTACAATTGGCAAGGATCAAAGGTAACACTTCTCATAACTTCCTGGAAAACCATTTATTGTATTGATCAATGTATTATGCATCATTGTTTTTGAGTAAATAGTCAATGCAGTAAATCAATGTTTAGAATATGATAGTCTCCTTGCGCAAGATTGTTAAGTAATCAGGTGAATCATTGCATACAGTCCAAAAATTGACCAAGAACCAATTATGGGTAACATTTTAACAGAGGGTAACAGGGCGTCAGGCACTGGGCTATTTATAATCCGCGACAGGCCACGCAGCAAAACGTACCTCTTGCCATTCCTCTGTATCGGTCAAGGATCTTGACACTACTGGGACGACTGGCGAGGACGCGCTCTCGCATTGTCCTCTCAGCGCGCTCCCGTGCCACCTTCAGTTCTAGTAGTTTCCTCCGCAATGCCCTGTTTTCTTTCCGGCTTTGAGTTATTTCCAAACGAAACACTGCATAATCGTCGTCCACGAGTTTACAGATCTCTGCCACGGCTGCATTCGCTAGCACCTCCATAATGGAGGCTATTTGAGTGTGAAAAACCATACAGTTAGCCATTGTTAGCAGCTTAGCTAGCGTTACCTAGATAACATATATCAACCAAGTTCTGTCTCTAGAGCGAATTAAACACCACATGGGGTAAGTATTCGATGCTGTGCAGTTAAATGAGTCATATTATGAGTTACAGGTTGTTAATAAACGTCTAAATAACAACAAAAACGCTAACGTGGAAATTGTTTCTTGGTCACTGTTCACTTCCCTTTCTTCTTCGTATGCGTTTCCGGTAGGCTAGAAGCTGTGTGGCGTAACCTATTGCTGCTGCCTTTTACAGATCGGAGTGTGAATTGCACATTTTGTCACAAAAATGGGGGGGGGGCACAGAAATTGCACCATCCAACCCTACACATACACTGAGTGTACAAAACATTAGGAACACCTTCCTAATATTGAGTTGCATCCCCTTGTGCCCTCAAAACATCCTCAATTAGTCGGGTATGGACTACAAGGGTTTGAAAGCATTCCACAGGCATCCTGGCCCATGTTGAATCCAATGCTTCCAACATTTGTGTCAAGTTGCCTGGATGTCGTTTGGATGGTGGACCATTCTTGATTCCCATGGTTAACTGTTGAGCGTGAAAAAGCCAGCAGTGTTCTTGACAAACTCAAACCGGTGTGCCTGGCACCTACTACCATACCCTGTTCAAAGACACATCTTTTGTGTTGCCCATTCACCCTCTAAATGGCACACACAAATGTCTCAAGGCTTAAAAATCCTTCTTTAACCTGTCTCCTCCCCTCCATCTACACTGATTGTGGATTTAACAGGTGACATTTTTAAGGGATAATAGCTTTCATCTGGTCAGTCATGTCATGGAAAAAGCAGTGTCCTAATGTTCAGCACACAGTGTATATACAGTTGAAGTCAGAAGTTTACATGCACTTATGGAGTCATTAAAACTCATTTTTCAACCACTCCACAAATTCCTTGATAACAAACTATAGTTTTGACAAGTACTTTTTCCAACAATTGTTTACAGACAGATTATTTCACAATTCCAGTGGGTCAGAAGTTTACATACACTAAGTTGACTGTGCCCTTACTTTTCTGGAATTTTTCCAAGCTGTTTATGTAATGGCTTTAGAAGCCTCTGATAGGCTAATAGACATAATTTCAGTCAATTGGAGGTGTACCTGTGGATATATTTCAAGGCCTACCTTCAAACTCAGTGCCTCTTTGCTTGACATTATGGGAAAATCAAAAGAAATCAGCCAAGACCTCAGAAAAAAAGTTGTAGACCTCCACAAGTCTGGTTCATCATTGGGAGCAATTTCCAAATGCCTGAAGGTACCACGTTCATTTGTACAAACAATAGTACGCAAGTATAAACACCATGGAACCATGCAGACCATCAGCCATCGCTCAGGAAGAAGACGCGTTCTGTCTCCTAGAGATGAATGTACTTTGGTGCAAAAAGTGCAAATCAATCCCAGAACAACAGCAAAGGACCTTGTGAAGATGCTGGAGGAAACCGGTACAAAAGTATCTATATCCACAGTAAAACAAGTCCTATATCGACATATCCTGAAAGGCCGCTCAGCAAGGAAGAAGCCACTGCTCAAAAACCGCCATAAAAGAGCCAGACTACGGTTTGCAACTGCACATGGGGACAAAGATCGTACTTTTTGAAGAAATGTCCTCTCGTCTGATGAAACAAAAATAGAACTGTTTGGCCATAATGAACATCGTTATGTTTGGAGGAAAAAGGGGGAGGCTTGTAAGCCGAAGAACACCATCCCAACCGTGAAGCACGGGGGTGGCAGCATCATGTTGTGGGTGTGCTTTGCTGCAGGAGGGACTGGTGCACTTCACAAAATAGATGGCATCATGAGGGAGGAAAATTATGTGGATATATTGAAGCAACATCTCAAGACATCAGGCAGGAAGTTAAAGCTTGGTCGCAAATGATTCTTCCAAATGGAGAATGACCCCAAGCATACTTCCAAAGTTGTGGCAAAATGGCTTAAGGACAACAAAGTCAAGGTATTGGAGTGGCCATCACAAAGCCCTGACCTCAATCCTATAGAACATTTGTGGGCAGAACTGAAAAAGCGTGTGCGAGCCAGGAGGCCTACAAACCTGACTCAGTTACACCAGCTCTGTCAGGAGGAATGGGCCAAAATTCACCCAACTTATTGTGGGAAGCTTGTGGAAGGCTACCCGATACATTTGACCCAAGTTAAACAATTTAAAGGCAATGCTACCAAATACTAATTGAGTGTATGTAAACTTCTGACCCACTTGGAATGTGATGAAAGAAATAAAAGCTGAAATAAATTATCTCTCTACTATTATTGACATTTCATATTCTTAAAATAAAGTGGTGATCCTAACTGACCTAAGACAGGGAATGTTTACTAGGATTAAATGTCAGGAATTGTGAAAAACTGAGTTTACATGTATTTGGCTAATGTGTATGTAAACTTCCGACTTAAACTGTACCACTATACCCCAAAACCCCACCACCCCTATCCCACTACTTTAACCCTACCAGATCCTACTCCAGGCCAACAGCCTTGGAGGATGGAACCCCTGTCGCCTTCTCTTAAACCCCCTGTAGATGTTCTGCACTAAAATCTCTTACACCTGCTGCCACTACCACATCTATTTTCTGGGATTTACATTCCATCAATGCAGTACAATTAATAACCATAGCACCCTACCATACTAATACTCAGCCTCTTTTTTCAATGTGTCAATCACTCTCGAGTCATCTGGGACCCACGAGCTAAGCCCAAGGGACTACTAGGGGGGCACTTGAACATTCGTAGTGTCATTCCAAAAAGTGATCAAATTCAACATCTACTCACAGACTCCAACCTTGACTTCCTCTGCCTCAGAGACATGGCTCCATAAAAACTCTCCATATGATGCTTTGATTGTGCCTGGCTACAATGTTTTCAGGAGAGACATGATTGAAGGAAGAGGAGGGTGTGTGATGATTTACATTAAAGAACATATCCGATGTAAACAAATTGAGTGGTCATGTGATAATGAACTAGAATGTATTGGCCTGAACGTTACACTGTCTCCCCAAATGTCTTTTACCCTTATTGGAATGTATAGGCCACTTTCCACCAAAAGTGTGTTTTTTGATCAGTTTAATAACATGCTTAGGGAATGTGATTTTGGGAAAGAGGTCATCTTAATGGGAGATTTTAATATTAATTATGAAGACAAGTCTTGTAGGAAAACCCTCAAACGGATCACTAATACCTTTGACCTTACACAGCTAGTTAAAGGGCCAACCAGGGTGACTTGTTGCTCTAAAACACAGATTGATTTGGTGTTCAGTAATAAACCAGAGATAGTGACTAAATCATTCAATATGGTTACTGGGCTATCTGATCATAATCTGACACTTATAGCCAGAAAGCTGTCTAAGAGCAGGTTTAACCTCTCTACTGTTAGAAAGCCGGATCAACTAAGAATACCTAAGAGTGAATTAAACTATTTTGAAAACGCAATTAAGGGAATTAACTGGAATAATCTCTTATCCTATACAGACGTGGAAGCTGATAGTCAGGTTTTTCTATCCGCAATCCAGACTACAATAAATGGTTTCCTAAAGAAAATCAAATCCAAACCTGGCCAAAAGAGCCTTGGCTAAATGGAGAAATCTGGAAATTGATGAAAGAACGAGATTATGCTCTAAAAATAGTCGTAAGATCCAAATTAGAGCATGACAGACGTAGGTTTACCATGTTGAGAAATAAGGTGATGAAAGAAATCAGACAGGCCAAGGCAAACTTTTTTATTAACATAATTGGTGAAGCAAAGGGAAATTCTAAATTGATCTGGGAGAATCTAAAAAAGTTAACAGGGAAATACCATAGTAACACTGCAAAAAGACTAGAAATCATGGTGAATAACAATCTAACACAGGATGCAGTTGAAATAGCAATAGCGTTCAATTCCTACTTTATTGACTCTGTCAGGGTACTGACACAGAACCCCTCCACTGGTTTCTTGGGCTCAGTGCTAGTAAATGACACTCAACCTGTCTTCATCATAAGGGAGGTTTCTGAGTCAAAGGTGAACAAGGTGATTAGCTCACTAAAGAACTCTAAAGCCAAAGATGTGTTTGGGCTGGAGTCTACCTTTCTTAAAAACTACAAAGAGTCACTCATTGGCCCCATTACTAAGGTCACCAACACATCTATTGGTCTCGGGGTGTCTCCAAGGGTATGGAAGTCGGCCATAATAACGGCCATCTTTAAATCGGGCGACCCTGCTTACGTGAGTAACTACAGGCCCATTAGTATACTACCTGTGGTGTCAAAGGTTGTTGAAAAGTGTGTAGCAGAACAACTGATTGCCCACCAAAACAACAGCCCCTTCACAGTACACTCCATGCAGTTTGGCTTCAGAGCGAAACACTCCACAGAAACGGCCAACTGCTTTCTTCTGGAAAATGTGAAGTCCAAGATGGACAATGGGGGCGTTGTTGGGGCTGTGTTTCTGGACCTAAGGAAGGCTTTTGATACTGTTAACCATGAGATTCTCATCATAAAATTGTCTAAGTTCAACTTTTCCCCAGATGCCTTGAGATGGATGAAATCATACCTTGAAGGCAGAACTCAGTGTGTCAGAGTGAGCAATGAGCTGTCACCCACTCTTAGCTATGATGTGGGCGTGCCCAAAGGGTCAATACTGGGGCCCCTCCTGTTCAGCCTGTACATTAATGATCTGCCTTCTGTCTGTACTGGGTCTGAAGTTCAAATGTATGCAGATGATACAGTGATATATGTGCATGCAAAGAGCAAACAAGCTGCACAAGAACTCACTACTGTAATGGTCCAGGTTACAAAGTGGCTTAGTGACTYGTGTTTGCATCTCAATGTGAAAAAAACTGTTTGCATGTTCTTCAAAAAGAGGGCAACAGATGCTACTGAGCCAGATGTCTATGTGTCAGGGGAGAAGCTCCAGGTGGTATCTGATTTTAAGTACCTTGGCATCATACTTGATTCCAACATGGAATGGATTCTCTTTTAAAAAGCATGTGAAAAAGGTAATTCAGATAACCAAATTCAACCTAGCTAATTTCCGATTTATACGAAATTGTTTGACTACAGAGGTAGCAAAACTGTACTTCAAATCTATGATACTCCCCCACTTAAAATACTACTTGACTAGTTGGGCCCAAGCTTGCTTTACAACATTAAAACCTATTCAGTCTGTCTGCAAACAGTCTCTCAAAGTGCTTGATAGGAATGCCCTGCCATTAGACACACACAACTGTGATTAATGTGCACTATCCCTGTAAAATAAAATTAACTCAACCTGCAATCCACTTTACTGACCTGACATTGTTCCACGTAATGGAAACAGATTATAATGTTAGAATACATTAACTTCCTGCTCAAATTCACTGGTGTTACCTAAACAATCAAACCAAGAATCAATAACCAGAAACTATCACAAAACTTTTTACCATTCAACTATTCAGACCTGAATCCCTTACAGCCAAATATATAGCCCAGCGAGCACAATTAGCTCACCTATTCTTACCAGTAGGCGAAAATATAACCCCTACTCAAACAACGTTCTGCCTTACCTCTATCGTAAGATAAAAAAATATAAAAAAATATCAACTTCCTCTTCTCTTTCGGCTTCACACTTATGAAATGCCCAAGACTTACTAAAAGTAACATGTAATTCGGCAAATTTATAACCTACATCAGTCAATCCATAAGAATAAAAAAACACATTTCGGTGTGCACAACTCTATCGCAATTATCTCGCCGCTATTATTTAGAATTCATTAGATTTAGGTAACTGTCTCTTCTATGATTCAGTAATTTAAAAACGATTCCATTCTCAATACGTTATTCCAGCAGACCATTTAGGCAACAGACAACGTACTACATCGAAATCGCCTCGCTATTATTTAGAATGAATTAGTCTTTCAATTTAACCTAAACAAGCTATTAAAACGTTCAGTTTATATCTTAAACAAACACTAACAACCATACCTTTCCAGGCAAAATATATCAATAGTTGAATTACAATCAGAAACCCAGAATTTAGTCAATTGGTGCATAGGCTGGGATACGAACCAGGATCTCCCGTGTGGTAGGTGAAAATTATACCCCTGGACCACCAAAGCTATTGAACTGATGAAGACTCCTCGCCAATAACCCTATTTATAATTGTCTGTAGTCGTAAAATAAGGCACATACTACCGAGACAATTCCCAGAAAATAGCCCTAATTTAAAGGTCCAAGCATTTCTCCGGCGATGATTCTCGTTGTCTCTGCCTCTCTCTTTCTCTCTGTATGTCCCCTTATCTTCTCTTTTCCTTTCCTCTCTTGACTTTTTTCACTCTCTCTATCTCCTACTCAGAATTTAGGAATAATTACTATTGTGACTTTTGATAAGTTATTAGGTCTCACACACACATAATTTTTCCCCTGCTGATATCCTTCTTGTAACTTTCTCTCACCCTTTCTCTACACTTGCCTTCTTACCTTCTTTTCCGGGCTTCAGACAGCCAGGTTTCTAACCCTCGACCTGCTGTTTCCCTTGACTATCTACACATGTCTTATGTATCTACTTTATCATTAATTCAAATTTTTCTACATCTAGACGTCTCTCAAATTCGTACATCTTTCTCCATTTTGGGCATTAGATTTACCTCTCATCCCCGGTTAATTCCGGGACCTCCTTTGAGGATTTACTACCCATGTTATTCAATTACCTTTCCTTGTTATTCTGCTTCTTCTCACGATCTACAGTATATCACAAAAGTGAGTACACCCCTCACATTTTTGTAAATATTTGAGTATATCTTTTCATGTGACAACACTGAAGAAATGACACTTTGCTACAATGTAAAGTAGTGAGTGTACAGCTTGTATAACAGTGTAAATTTGCTGTCCCCTCAAAATAACTCAACACACAGACATTAATGTCTAAACCGCTGGCAACAAAAGTGAGTACACCCCTAAGTGAAAATGTCCTAATTGGGCCCAATTATCAATTTTCCCTCCCCGGTGTCATGTGACTCGTTAGTGTTACAAGGTCTCAGGTGTGAATGGGGAGCAGGTGTGTTAAATTTGGTGTCATCGCTCTCACACTCCCTCATACTGACTGGTCACTGGAAGTTCAACATGGCACCTCATGGCAAAGAACTCTCTGAGGATCTGAAAAAAAGAATTGTTGCTCTACATAAAGATGGCCTGGGCTATAAGAAGATTGGCAAGACCCTGAAACTGAGCTGCAGCACGGTGGCCAAGACCATACAGCGGTTTAACTGGACAGGTTCCACTCAGAACAGGCCTCGCCATGGTCGACCAAAGAAGTTGAGTGCACGTGCTCAGCGTCATATCCAGAGGTTGTCTTTGGGAAATAGACATATGAGTGCTGCCAGTATTGCTGCAGAGGTTGAAGGGGTGGGGGGTCAGCCTGTCAGTGCTCAAACCATACGCCGTACACTGCATCAAATTGGTCTGCATGGCTGTCGTTCCAGAAGGAAGCCTCTTCTAAAGATGATGCACAAGAAAGCCCGCAAACAGTTTGCTGAAGACAAGCAGACTAAGGACATGGATTACTGGAACCATGTCCTGTGGTCTGATGATGGTCAGATGGTGTCAAGCGTGTGTGGCGGCAACCAGGTGAGGAGTACAAAGACAAGTGTGTCTTGCCTACAGTCAAGCATGGTGGTGGGAGTGTCATGGTCTGGGGCTGCATGASTGCTGCCGGCACTGGGGAGCTACAGTTCATTGAGGGAACCATGAATGCCAACATGTACAGTGACATACTGAAGCAGAGCATGATCCCCTCCCTTCGGAGACTGGGCCGCAGGGCAGTATTCCAACATGATAACGACCYCAAACACACCTCCAAGACGACCACTGCCTTGCTAAAGAAGCTGAGGGTAAAGGTGATGGACTGGCCAAGCATGTCTCCAGACCTAAACCCTATTGAGCATCTGTGGTGCATCCTCAAACAGAAGATGGAGGAGTGTAAGGTCTCTAACATCCACCAGCTCCGTGATGTCGTCATGGAGGAGTGGAAGAGGACTCCAGTGGCAACCTGTGAAGCTCTGGTGAACTCCATGCCCAAGAGGGTTAAGGCAGTGCTGGAAAATGATGGTGGCCACACAAAATATTGACACAGGGCCCAATTTGGACATTTTCACTTAGGGGTGTACTCACTTTTGTTGCCAGCGGTTTAGACATTAGTGGCTGTGTGTTGAGTTATTTTGAGGGGACAGCAAATTTACACTGTTATACAAGCTGTACACTCACTACTTTACATTGTAGCAAAGTGTCATTTCTTCAGTGTTGTCACATGAAAAGATATACTCAAATATTTACAAAAATGTGTGGGGTGTACTCACTTTTGTGATATACTGTATGTGTATGTGCTTTTAAAACTCTGATCTCTTCTCACAATCTATGTGTCTCACAATTGATGTGTATGTCACTACTCCCTATGTGTGTGCTCCCACTCTATGCTCACAATCTATGTGTATCTCTTAACCTATGTGTGCTTTTCCATTCTTCAAAGTTTATCTATAGAGGTGTCTTTCGATCGGACATTAGGTCTCACACGTCTACAACTATAAGCTATTTTCCAGGGGTCGTAAGGCCCTAGTTAGCAGCCTATTTTTCTCTTGTTCCTTGTGACTTTTGACTCGTTAATATCTCGTATCTCACCCCGCTATATTAGGCTTCACTTTTCCTTTCTTCCTTTTTGGACTTTATTTCAGTATTGTCTTTTGAATCGGATCTATGGTTAATTCACTCTTGTTAATTGACCACTTGAGTTATTTTGTTCGCATAGAATTACCGTCCTATCTCTATTTCATATCCTCTCCTCTCCTCAATTTACGACTTTATTTAGATATGTCTTTTGAATCGGATCTATGGTTAATTTACCACATATAAATTAACCATTTAAGTTATCCTATTTGCACAAAATCACCGTCCTCTCACAGCACCTATTTTATATCCCTTGTTAATTAATAACCTCTCTGCCTTTTCTCACAGACCTCAATTAAGCTAGTTTTATTTATGGTCGTGCACATGTACCTCAGGTCTTCGCGGACCTGATTGATTTTGTTAATACACAAAGTATTAAACCGTCACGGTGAATCTGTTTAGAATACCTAAGTTCCTATCCTTGATTAATTCTAGGTGTTTAGAATTTCAAGTCCAAGATGTCTTAAAATATTCCCCCAAATTCGTGAATAAAGATTTACTGACCTTGTCTTGTAGACTGGGAAAAGCAATGTCGGTAGGATTCCGTCACTGTCTCTGTCACCCGTATATATATACCGGCCTGTTATGGAACCCCAATGTCAGGGGACAGGTCTTTAATTTACGGGTCAAMGACCCGCCCGTGCACGGTTTTCGGCGTGTTACCTTCGGATGACAGGGACAGGTATTGGAATCCGTCTCGAAGGACCAAATTGTTATGAGAATTTTGTTATCGATGTTCATAAACTTCAATTAATCTACTCAGTCTGCAACCCAGAGTTTGTAAGATTCTGGTTGAATGAAACAGATAAGAGTCCCAGCTTACAATAGTCAAAATGTTTATTCACGGGAACGTTCCAACATCAAAAATGCAAACCCAGTCTTTATAACACACACTGTAGCGCCACAACACAAACAAGTTAAAATCTTAAGCTACGCCTTGCTCAGACAGTCGGTGTTTTTCCATTACACAGATACATTGTTTAATCTGCAACATGTTTCATAATTTTCTGCAAGCCTAACAGTTTCTCCCCTCCACGGGTGGAGACAGAATGTCCTGTAAGGAACACAGAGGTACAGCTTGTCTGTCGATAGCTCCTCTTATCATTTGTTTCACACTTGCACCATGCTTACATACTAAAAACGAACAAAAGGTCCTTGTTCTAATTCTGACTAAAACTACACACATCATCAGATTATAGTTTTATGATTCTAATACATTTCATACAATTATATGGTTTCAAAGTGGAATTATTTAATCATTATCTTTAAACATATAAATTATTTTATCAATAGCCCAGGCTGTGGAAACGTACCGATCTACATGGGAGTTGCTAAAAGGGGACAAGGAGGACCGGAAGGACTCTGCCAAGACCGTTCCCCGATTAACCCCGAGACGTCCGCCACCAAAACCAAAACATCCAAACCCGCTCCGGACGTGGGAGAAGTCATCCCCCACACAGCAGGGTCGGTGCTATAAATGCCCGTCTCCGGACCATTATGCCCCACAATGTCCCAGAAAGGACGAGGCCATGGCCACTGAGTCCTCGCTGCCCGTCCCCACACAGCCCTGTCCGAGAGGGCAGGATCGCCCCTGTTGGTTAGCAGAAACAGCCCCAGCCCCAGAGATTCCAGTTCGAATAGAAGGATGAGACGTGGTAGCCATTCCCGACTCCGGAAGTATGGTTCCGTTAGTGGAGGAGCAGATGGTGACCACAGCAATACTGCTACCAGACAAAGTAGCCGTGTCCTGTATCCATGGAGACACCCACTATTATCCCATCGTGAGTCTGTCCATTCTCCCCCTGAATGGAAGGTGTACAGTCAGGGCCGGGAAAGTACCCCAGCTGAAGGTGCCATTATTGATCAGTAGAGACTGTCCCCTATACAAGGAGCTTGGCAGACGACTTGTACGCACCGTACAAAGGGGATCAGGTCTCTCTATCACATGCCAAAGTCCGGGCCACCGTAAGGGGGCAGGAAAGCAGAGAAAGAAAAATACAAGTCCAAGCCCGAGGAAACGTAGCCTCGTCCTCTGGAGCAGAGGAAGACATACAAACCCAACGCCTCCAACAGCTATTCCAGGAAACCTCAGATGAAGACACCTGCGAAGTGTTATACATGACGGAGGAAGGAAGGAGCAACCAGAGGCTACGGGATATATTTGAAGCCCCGTCAGAGGAGGGAACCTGGAAGGGATTCTCCTGGGCACCCCCGACGGAGATGGGAAACAAACTCCACACCCCTTTACCGAGGTCGACCTACTCCAAGAATTAAAGGGACAGTTCAGCACCGTTCAGCATAGAGACCCAGACCTACGGGATGCCATGAGGAAGGTGAAGGTGATCGATGGGAGAAATATCGACGGATCAAGTGAGAGCCCTCTCTTCCCTACTATGCAATCAGGCGGGGCCTCTTGTATTGGGTCGTGCAACGAAGGGGGGAAAACAGGAATTACTAATGGTGCCTAGACCATACAGGGATACTGTCCTACAGCTAGCCCATTCCCACGTCCTAGGAGGAAACCTGGCACGGGACAAAAACGATCGACAGAATCATGCAGAGGTTCTATTGGCGTGTCACCCAAGATGTGGCCAGGTATTGTAGGACGTGTGATCAATGTCAGCGTATGGCCCCACGGCCACACCTGTGATTCCTCTTCCATTATAGAGACCCCCTTCGAACGCATAGCTATGAACCTCGTGGTACCTCTCCCGAAAATGCCAGAGGACACGAATACATCCTGGTTGTCGTAGATTATGCTACCAAATTCCCTGAGGCCATACCCCTTCGCAACATGTCGTCAAAGGGAATCGCCAAGGAATTGTTCATGCTGTTCTCCCAAGGGGGGCCTTCCCAAGACGATCCTAACCGACCAGGGAACCCCATTCATGTCCCGGTTGATGAAGGACCTGTGTTGGTTATACCAGGTTCAACAGATACATACAAGCATATTCCACCCACAGACAGACAGTTAGTGCGAACGCCTGAACAAAACGATTAAAAGCATGTTGAGAAGAGTGGTGACCAGAGCGGGAAAAACTGGGACATGCTTCTGCTCCACTTAATGTTTGCCCTGCGAGAAGTACCCCAGGCGTCCACAGGGTTTCCCCCGTTCTAATTGCTGTACGGCAGACCATGTCGAGGGATCCTCGACTTAGCCAAACTTAGCCCATTCCGGTCGACGATAGAACATGTTACCCCTGATGCGGGACCGCCTGTTGGCAGTCTGGCCCATGGTAAAGGAGCATATGGAGAAGGCTACGATAAGTCAGCAACACCCAGGGAGAGAAAGTTACGGATACTCGTGCCCACGGCCAAACACTGCTTGCTGACACAGTGGAGGGGGCCCTACGAGGTAAAGGAAAGGATCTCACTGGTCAATTACCGCATCAAGCAACCTGACAGGAGGAAGAAGGTCCAACTCTATCATATCAACCTGCTGAACAAGTACCATGGAAGAGAGGGTGTGTCTTTGATGGCAGTGGAGGACAAGGAAAAAGAGGAGGCCCCACTACAGGTGCGCTATTGCCAAACTCTCCTGCCGGAGCAGTCGAGATGGCTAGACAAGCTGATTATGCAATTCGGCAGGGTATTCTCTCCCTTCCCAGGGCAAACATATCCACACCGAACCCGGCAAGAAGGTGCATATCCGGCCTTACAGGAGGCACGCCGAGTCAACGCAAAGAACGAGGTAAGGGAGATGCTGAGGATGAGGGTGATCGAGCCATCTATGAGTGAGTGGTCCAGTAACATAGTCCTTGTCCCCAAACCCGATGGTAGTATGAGGTTCTGCAATGACATTAGCGGCGTAAACGCCATCTCTACGTTTGACGCGTGTCCCACGCCCCGCGTGGATGACCTCTTGGAGCGCTTGGGAAAGGCCAAGTTCATCACCACCCTGGAACTGACGAAGGGATATTGGCAAGTGCCGGTAGCTCCGGAGGACCGCCCAAAGACTGCCTTCGCCACACTGGAGGGGCATTTTCAGTATGTGAGGATGCCCTTTGGACTGCATGTGGCTGCGGCGACTTTCCAACGCCTCATGGATAACATTCTACGGCCCCATCAAGAGTACTCAGCGGCGTACATAGACGATGTGGTCATCCACAGTGAGGACTGGGATAACCACCCCCTGCGACTGCGGTGCTCGTGAGCCTGGAGACTACAGGGCTGACAGCCTATCCAAAAAAATGCTGCCTGGGTCTGTCCGAAGCGGAATAACTGGGATACACTGTGGGGAATGGAAAAATACGCCCACAGGCAGAAAAGACCAGGGCAATTCGGGACTGGCCTCGGCCCCAGACGAAGTGGGACGTCCGAGCCTTCTTGGGGATAACGGGATATTATTGCAGTTTCATCCCAGGATATGCAACCATTGCCACCCCCCTCATAAACCTCATTAAGAAAAACCTGCCAAACTGTGTAGCGTGGAAGGATGAGACGGAAGACGCCTTCCAGTTGCTAAAAGATAGCCTGTGCTCTGATCCCGTTCTGCAGGCTACTGACTTCTCCCAAGACTTCACTGTGAAGATAGACGCTCAGGGTGAAGGCGAAGCAGAGAGGCCTATTCTCTTCATAAGTAGAAAGCTCTGTGATCGGGAATGGAGATATGCTACCGTAGAGAAAGAGGCCCTAGCCATTAAGTGGGCCCTCGAGTATCTCCGATACTACCTACTCGGGCGTAGTTTCACCCTCGTTACTGACCATGCTCCCCTCACGTGGATGGCCGGTAAGAGAAACAATAACAACAGAATAGCCAAATGGTTTCTTGCATTACAGCCGTAATTATGTTATAGTTAAAAGTTGTGTTCCTTGTTCCTGTAAAGAAGAAGACTTCTGTTTTCCTTGTGAGATCATCCTTGATTGTGTGGGATTGTTTGAGAAGAAAGAAAGACATCAATAGAGAACTTTGTTCAATTTAAGAAAACCTGCTCCCGACTTGTTTATTCCACCTTTCCGCTTTAGAACAGCCTCAAAGTACTTGGACTGCTCACACCATAAACAAACATTGGTAGTGGAATGACCTTACTGAAGAGCTCAGTGCCTTTCAATGTGGCACCGTCACAGGATGCCACCTTTCCAACAAGTCAGTTTGTCAAATTTCTGCCCTGCTATAGCTGCCCTGGTCAACTGTAAATGCTGTTATTTTGAAGTGGAAACGTCTAGTAGGAACAATGGCTCAGCCGCGAAGTGGTAGGCCGCACAAGTTCACAGAACTGGACCGCTGAAGCGCGTAGCGTGTAAAAATCGTCAGTAGCAACACTCACTATCCAGTTCCAAGCTGCCTCTGGAAGCAACGTCAGCACAAGAACTGTTCGGGAGCTTCATGAAATGGGTGTCTATGGCCGAGCAGCCGCACACAAGCCTAAGATCACCATGCGCAATGCCAAAGGTTGGCTGGAATGGTGTAAAGCTGCCGCCATTGGACTCTGGAGCAGAGGAAACGTATTCTCTGGAGTGATGAATCACGCTTCACAATCTGGCAGTCCAACTTCACCATCTGGCAGTCCGACCGACAAATCTGGGTTTGGCAGATGCCACGAGAACACTACTTGCCCGAATCCATAGTGCCAACTGTAAAGTTCGGCTGTTTTTCATGGTTCGGGCTAGGACCCTTAATTCCAGTGAAGGGAAATCTTAACGCTACAGCATGCAATGCCATTCTAGACGATTCTGTGCGTCCAAGTTTGTGGCAACAGTTTGGGGAAGGCCCTTTCCTGTTTCAGCATGACAACGCCCCTGTGCACAAAGCGAGGTCCATACACAAATGGTTTGTTGAGATCGGTGTGGAAGAACTTGACTGGCCTGCACAGAGCCCTGACCTCAACCTCATCTTACACCTTTGGGATGAATTGGAACGCCGACTGCGAGCCAGGCCTAATTGCCCAACATCAGTGCCCGATCTCTCTAATTATTTTGTGGTTGAATGGAAGGAAGTCCCTGCAGCAATGTTCCAACATGTAGTGGAAAGCCTTCCCAGAAGAGTGGAGGCTGTTATAGCAGCAAAGGCGATACCAATATTAATGCCCATGATTTTGGAATGAGATGTTCGACGAGCAGGTGTCCACATACTTTTGGTCATGTCAGCTAAAGAATGGTTCCCAGATATCCCCTGTGTAAAACTCAAGCCACACTGCTACGATTTCTCTCCTTTGTGGACACTCCTATGTCTGGTAAGGTTAGTCAGGAAGGAGAAGCTCTTGTGACATAGTTTGCACTTGAAGGGCCTCTCCTTGGTGTGAACGGTCTGGTGCTTCTTCACATAGGTCGCCTCAGTAAAGCGCTTCCCACACGTGGGGCAGGCGTACGGCTTGTCTGCGTCTGTCCTAAAGCTCAGCCTCCCAATGACACCAGAGGAGGTAGAAGCAGGAGCCACCGCCCTCAGGTGGTTAGTCTTTGAGCTCCCTCCTTGACCTCTTGTCATTGTTTGGGTGTTGTTGGGATTGTGTGCTGTGTTATAAGCAAGGTACATCTCGTGGTGAACGCCCATCCTTACCCTGTCTGTATTGGTGGGGTAACCATGAGGTAACTGAGGAAGGCTAGACCCAGGTCCAGGACTTCTATGAACCCAGTCACCAGGCATTAGACGAGACCCTGAAGAAGACAGACTTCCTGAAAGACAACCCCCAGGGGGGTCGCCCACCACCCTCTGTGAAGGCTGAAGCCCAGGGTGACCTGCTTTGTTCATCATGGATACTGTGGTGTTTGTATCATAGGAACAGGAGGGTATGTCTCTATCAGCCCCAGGTCCTGCTTCATCCCTGAACTGAGACTGTGAAGAGAAGGGTCTGGGCTGCAGACTGGATCCCTGATTGGAGCCTCTGTCTCTCTGATGACCACCAGGACTGAGGGTGTTCAGTCCCCCTGTCCACTGGTTGTGTTCTGTGTAGTGGTGGAGTCTCTTTCCTTCATGGTTGGGTCCTGGTTCCGACTTGGGAAGGAAGCGTGACAGCTCCTGATCCACTATCCTGATCTGAGGCCAAGGTTTGTGTCCAGCCGCCTCAGAGGTCCAGTCTCTCCCGCCAGTAACACCTGATATCTGCAGGTCTTCATGGACTGCAGACTGCAAACACAAATTGTACAGAAGAGCATATTTAGGTTTATATAAGAAACAATTTGCTGTACACACGTGCTCAGCTCAAATGTCATGTTTAGCAACAGAGGCCAGAACAAATGGATGCATTTCGCCGGCAGCCTTCATCAGCGGCACCCGCAGAACTTTTGTCACTATGAACATTTGAGCTGAGCACACCCATTTTTCTTTCTATGATTAGAAAACATTAACCATCAGAACAAGCTCCCCAAGGAGCGAAAAGATGCATAAACGAATCTTTGGACATTTGATTTGGAATGTACTACAGCCCATCAACAAGAAATTATCAATGCTAGAAGTTGTGTGCAAATGGACAGTGTTTCCTCCGACACATTGGTGCGGCTGGCTTCCGGGTTAAGTGAGCAGTGTGTCAAGAAGCAGTTCGGCTTGGCAGGGTTGTGTTTCGGTGGACGCATGGCTCTCGACCTTCGCCTCTCCCGAGTCTGTAGGAGAGTTGCAGCGATGGGACAAGACTAACTACCAATTGGAAATCACGAAATTGGGGAGAATAAGCGGTAAATGTACAATAACAAAAATGTGTGCACAAATATCTCAGTGACCTAGCAGCCAGTCTGGAATTCAGCCAGCTCCAAATAAAATACCTGATCAAAGACAAGCTACAGCTCAAAGGTAATGTCAAAACATTCACAACTACTGTTAATTCATTATCGAGTGACAAAATGCTCAAATAAATATTATTTCTCTAGAGTTTAAGACTGGGGGGTTATTATTGTTCTAAGATGGTCATACCGTGGATTATTTAGCTATTTGATTTTGAAATTGTAGGTCTAAAAATAGATATACAGTACCAGTCAAGTTTGGACACACCTATTCATTCAAAGGTTTTTATTTCATTTTTTGCTATTTTCTACATTGTAAAATAATAGTGAAGACAGCAAAACTATGAAATAACACATATGGAATCATGTAGTAACGAAAAAAGTGTTAAACAAATCAAAAAATATATATATATTTGAGATTCTTCAAAGTAGCCACCCTTTGCCTTGTATCGCTGCAGAATGCTGTGGTAGCCATGCTTGTTTTAGACTGCCTTGAATTCTAAACAAATCACAGACAGTGTCACCAGCAAAGCACCCCCACACCATCACACCTCCACCGTTTCACGGTGGGAACCACACATGCGGAGATCATCCGTTCACCTACTCTGCATCTCACAAAGACACAGCGGTTGGAACCAAAAATCTCTAATTTGGACTCATCAGACCAAAGGACAGATTTCCACCGGTCTAATTTCCATTGATCGTGTTTCTTGGCCCAAGCATGTCTCTTCTTCTTATTGGTGTCCTTTAGTAGTGGTTTCTTTGCAGCAATTTGACCATGAAGGCCTGATTCATGCAGTCTCCTCTGAACAGTTGATGTTGAGATGTGACTGTTACTTGAACTCTGTAAAGCATTTACTTGGGCTGCAATTTCTGAGGCTGGTAACTCTAATGAACTTATCCTCTGCAGCAGAGAACTCTGGGTCTTCCATTACTGTGGCGGTCCTCATGAATCAATTTCATCATATAGCTTGATGGTTTTTGCGACTGCACTTGAAACTTTCAAAGTTCTTAATTCTCCAGATTGACTGACCTTCATGTCCTAAAGTAATGATGGACTGTTGTTTCTCTTTGCTTATTTGAGCTGTTCTTGCCATAATATGGACTTGGTCTTTTACCAAATAGGGCTATCTTCTGTATACCACCCCTACCTTGTCACAACACAACTGATTGGCTCAAACGCATTCAGAAGGAAATTAATTCCACAAATTAACTTTTAACAAGGCACACCTGTTAATTGAAATGCATTCCAGGTGACTACCTCATGAAGCTGGTTGAGAGAATGCCAAGAGTGTGCAAAGCTGTCATCAAGGCAAAGGGTGGCTACTTTGAAGAATCTCAAATATAAAATATATTTAGATTTGTTTAACACTTTTTTCGTTACTACATGATTCCATATGTGTTATTTCATAGTTTTGATGTCTTCACTATTATTCTACAATGTAGAAAATTTGATCAAATATAGACTTTGGCCTTTAGTACCAAATCCCATGAAAACGCATTGAATAACACATTCATAAATGGACTAAATAAATAAAAAGGAATAAGGTTTTGAAGTGTCTGTCCTAAATCTAGGAGATATAAGAAAGCTCAGGAAATATTTGTGCTTTTCTTTTACACATATTTAACCCCTTTTTTGTGGTAGACACAAAACTACCTCCATACTTCCGTTAATTTTTAAAAACTGGTTCCAGTTACATTCAGACGAGTCCCGTGACACTTGTGGGGATCGTAGAGCAAAACGGATCGTTTTCGTGAAAGTCTCATCTTTCCATATTCGCTTTGTAGGCCAAACCGTTCAGACGCTACAGCCGTTTTCATGAGGTCTCATGGTCTGACAAACACCACTGTAGCTTGGCCACCTTCCACCGCAGATACGGATGTGATGGATTGAGACGCAGCCTATGCCACAAAACAGATATCTCTAGCTTAAACTGAAAGATTTTGATGGGATTTTTAAGTGTTACTTATTGGTGTATCAATAGACTCTAGGGGGATTTATTAGACCTACAGTCCCATTCGATGAGAGAGAATCTGGTTTTCACAGGTTTTTCTGAGAATAATGATGGAAATTCTTAGGAAAATATGTTATACAAATAAAACTATATATCCTAGCAGATGAGGTATTGAAAATTGCCCCATCGTGGCCAAATTCGGTCATTGAAGAAAAAGAAAAAGTAGCAGTTAAATCCAAGGGTAGACTATTACAAAGTACAAACTTTGGACTTAATGACCAGTTTCCTAAAGAAAGAAATAACAGGTGGAAAATATCCTACCCAATGCTTAAATATGCACTATGAAGCACTGGTTGCTAAAATTCGAATAGTTTGCCTAATTTCAGTTCATGTGACAAAACAAGAAATCAGTGTAGAGAATCATTGTACTATCTAAACCAATGTGAAATATCTTTTCAACTGTCTGAAGCTGTTGCACAAAACCGAAAGTAAAAGATGCAAAAACTAAACTTAAGAAATTCGCACATAGAACAGATCTACCGCTTCTTAGACTTGCTTTCAATGAGATTGACAGATCTATAATGCACATTTCTATATGAATTTGATTGGGTCGCCCAAAATATTACATATTGCAGCTTTAAGGAAGATAGACTTGGCTTGGTGCTTATATTGTTGTTGACAAGCTCTATATTAACAGCATGCTATACTGAGATGAAAAGGATACACCTTAGCTTTCTATGTGAATTTGGTCGGGGCACCCAAAAAGTTACATATAGCAGCTTAACAGAAATACAAATAGCATCCTGTGAGGGGTTGATCGCTGACGATGAACTAGTAATGGCAATTAACTCATTCCAAACGGGTAAATCTCCTGGCTTTGACGGTATACCAATTGAGGTGTACAGGGTATTTTTACAGAAAACTAAGAACCTTTGCTCACCTGCTTACATTTTTCATTTGAACAGGGGGAATGATCAACATCCCAAAGAGAGGGACTGATTACATTACTATTGAAGCAGGAAGCAAATGGACATTATATAAGCCCTGTGCAGCTCAAACTGAAGACCCCTCACTTTGTGCTGTGAGACCCATATTGTATCAAGATGTTTAGCACTTAGAATGAAGAAAGTAATAAGCAAAGTGAGCAATCTGGCTTTATTTAGGGTTGCTACATAGGTGTCAATATTGCTACATAGGTGTAAACTATTGAACATTGTGAAATAGAAGAAAAGACAGGTGCAGATTTTGAGGAGGCTTTTGATCGTCGTTTATTCAATGATTTAGAGTATTATATCAGAAACCGGTGAGTAAAGTAGTGAATATTGGGTATTTATTTATTTAGAGGGGTCCGACAAGGGGATCCAGTTTCGCCTTATTTATTCTTATTGGCTATCGAGATTCTGGTCATCCCAATCAGGAACAATTCCAATATATACTGAACAAAAATATAAACACAACATGTAAAGTGTTGGTCCCATGTTGAGCTGAAATAAAAGATCACCGAAATGTTCCATACACACGAAAATACTATTTCTCTCTAGTGAGTATTTTTCCTTTGCCAGGATAATCCATCCACCAGACAGTTGTGGCATATCAAGAAGCTGATTAAACAGCATGATCATTACACAGGTGCACCTTGTGCTGGGGACAATAAAAGGCCACTCTAAAATGTGCAGTTTTGTCACACATTACAATGCCACAGGTTTCTCAAGTTTTGAAGGATTGTGCAATTGGCATGCTGACAGCAGGAATGTCCACCAGAGCTGTTTCTAGAGAATCTAATGTTCATTTCTCTACCATAAGCCACCTCCAAGGTCTGTTTAGAGAATTTGACAGTACAGGATCTCCACATCTGTCTTCTTTACCTGCGGGATCACCTAAGACCAGCCACCCAGACAGCTGATGAAACTGAGGAGTATTTCTGTCTGTAATAAAGCCCTTTTGTGGGGAAAAACGAATTCTGATTGGCTGCGCCTGGCTCCCCAGTAGGTGGGCCTATGCCCTCCCAGGCCCACCCATGGCTGTGCCCCTGCCCAGTCATGTGAAATCCATAGATTAGGGCTTAATGAATTTATTTTAATTGACTGATGTTCTTATATGAAGTGTAGCTAAGTAAAATCATGAAGTTGTTGCGTTTATTTTTGTTCAGTATAGTAGGTCTGTGTATCAGTGGTATTGCAACCAAAATGTCCTTATATGCAGATGATACAGCATTTGCCTTTCAGCCTCAACAATCATCACTAGATGCTCTTATTGAAGATTTGAATGACTTTTCTAATTTATCGGCTCTGAAACCAAATTATGAGAAATACACCTTTTTGAGAGTGGGTTCCTTAAGAAAGTCCAACTATCTTTTGCCCTGTTGTGTACCAATGAAGTGGAGCAATGGCCCAGTGGACATGCTTGGCATCCACACTCCAAAAGAATGAAGGATCTTGTAAAGGAGAACTTAGATGTGAAACTAGCCAAGATTGACAAAATACTATTGCTGTGGAAAGGTAAAGCTTTGTCTTTATATGGCAGAGTGACCTTGAAAAACACCTTCATTTCCTCTGTTTATCTACAGTGCCTTCAGAAAGGCACACCCCTTTACAGCCTGAATTTTGTGTCACTGGACTACACACATTACCCTTTAATGTCAAAGTGGAATTATGTTTTTAGAAATGTTTACAAATTAATAAAAAATAAAAACCTGAAATGTCTTGAGTCAATACAGTGGCAAGAAAAAGTATGTGAACCCTTTGGAATTACCTGGATTTCTGCATAAATTGGTTATCAAATTTAATCTGATCTTCATCTAAGTCACAACATCAGACAAATATAGGGTGCTTAAACTAATAACACACAAATTATTGTATTTTTCTTGACTATATTGAATACATCATTTAAACAATCACAGTGTAGGTTGGAAAAAGTATGTGAATAGGCTAATGACTTCTCCAAAAGCTAAATTAAGTCAGGAGTCAGCTAACCTGGAGTCCAATCAGTGAGACGAGATTGGAGATGTTGGTTAGAGCTTTGCCCTATAAAATAATAAGCTATACACCCAGTCACTACAAAGATACAGGTGTTCTTCCTAACTCAGTTGCCGGAGAAGAAGGAAACTGTTCAGGATTTATCAGGATAAAAAGGCAAAGTCCTAGAGGAAAACCTGGTTCAGTTTGCTTTTCACCAGACACTGGGAGATGATTTCACCTTTTAGCAGGACAATAGCCTAAAACACAAGGCCAAATCTACACTGGAGTTGCTTATCAATGAAGATAATGAATGTTCAGTGTGCAATAATAGTGTTTACCATACTTGTTGAATGACTACCTCATCTCTGTACCCCACACATACAATTATATGTAAGGTCCCTCAGTTGAGCTGTGAATTTCAAACAAACACTGATTCAACCACAAAGACCACAGAGGCTTTACAATGCCTCGCAAATAAGGGCACCTATTGGTAGATGGGTAAATTTTTTAAAAAGCAGACATTGAATATCCCTTTGGACATGGTGAAGTTATTAATTAAACTTTGGATGGTGTATCAATACACCGTCACTACAAAGACACAGGCATCCTTCCTAACTCAGTTGCCGGAGAGGAAGGAAACCGCTCCATGAGGCCAATGGTGGCCAATTTCACCATGAGGCCAATGGTGACTTTAAAACAATTACAAAGTTTAATGACTGTGAGAGGAGAAAACTGAGGATGGATCAACAACATTGTAGTTTCTCCACAATGCTAACCTAAATGACAGAGTGAAAAGAATGAAGCCTGTACATAATAAATATATTCCAAAACATGTTGCAATAAGGCACTAAAGTAAAACAGCAAAACATGTGGCAAAGAAATTTACTTTATATACTGAATACTAAGTGTTATGTTTGAGGCAAATCCAACACAACACATCACTGAGTAGCAGTCTTCTGGTGGTGGCTGCATCATGTTATGGGTATGCTTGTCATCGGCAAGGGACTTTTTTTTAGGTTAAAAAGAAACGGAATAAAGCTAAGCACAGGAAAATCCTAGAGGAAAACCTGGTTCAGTCTGCATTCCAACACACTGGGATACAAATTCAGCTTTCAGCAGGACAATAACCTAAAACACAAGGCCAAATACACACTGGAGTTGCTTACCGAGATGACATTGAATGTTCCTGAGTGGCCTAGTTACAGTTTTGACTTAAATCAGCTAGAAAATATATAGCAAGACTTCAAAATGGCTGTCTAGCTATGATCAACAACCAACTTGATTTTTTTTTTTTAAACAATGTGCAAATATTATACAATGCAGGTGTGCAAAACTCTTAAAGAACTCTTAAAGTCCTTTTCTAGTTTAAGGTAATTGCTTCTTTGCTTTTGTGTGTCCACCACACCGAGGTAGTGGACTGAAGAGGGTGGGGTGGTCTGGGGGAGATGTTGCGGGTAGTCTGAGGGACCATGAACCTTTAGCTCCCACTTCCCTATTGTGGGATGGTTATTTGTAACATCTGTCAATGATATTACATGCCTATGATTGAAACAAATACAAGGAAAGAAAAAAACCCAAAAGAAAAAGGACGGCTCCTTGAAAAAAATAATATATATATTTAGAATAATAAATAGTTGTATAATAAAAAATAGTTTAGTTCCCCCAAATGTGGGAAGGTGGAGGTGGGTAAAACATTTATTTTTTAAATTAAGTCTAGTCCATCTCTAACACTGTGATTCAAGTACCTAACAATATGAAGCCATTGGAGTTAATAATTTAAAAAAAAAATCCATATGTGTTGATTCAAGAATGAAGTATAATGTTTTGGTCAGACTGAGATAAAGGAAACTCAGTCCCTAAAATGATACAAAAATAACCAAGTCAGTCAGCACAGAGTCAATTTTGAATTTAATTTCAACAAAATGGTCATACACTCACATAACATGAAGTACAGTACTTTTATTGCACAAAACGATACGTGACAAGTAGAATAACTTTTGTCACTATGGTAACACTTTACAATTTCTGTAAATCTAGTACCCTCGCTTTGCTAAAATTCATTTGAGAAAACTTTGGAAAAGTTCAACATTACCTTTCACATATTTTCAATACTTTATACCAGTGAAGAGTTTAAACAGACACCTTCAGACCAACCATCACCATATCATCTACTCTGCCTCATCATACTCATTCTTTCCTCGGTTCACTTCATCCAGTTCACTACGACATCCAAAACCAACAGAATTAACTACAAACTAACTAGTACTACATTACTACACACTATACATGGGCCGTGTGCATTTTCTGCTGGTGTATCCTGAGGTAGCTCCTCTCTGAGAACCTCTTCCCACAATGCGTACAGGCGAACGGCCTCTCTCCCGTGTGGACTTTCAGGTGCATCTTCAGCTGGTGCTGGTGGGAGAACCTCTTCTCACACTGGGGGCAGCTGTAGGGCTTCTCCCCTGTGTGGACCCTCTGGTGTCTCTTCAGGTGACCAGCCTGGGCGAAGCGCATTTGACAATGGGTACAGCTGTAGGGTTTCTCCCCCGTGTGCATCCTCTGATGGATCTCCACCTGTTTGGGGAAACTGAAGGCTTTCCCACAGAACAAACACGGGAAGCGCTTCTCTTTGCCACCGGATCTGCAGATAGAGTTACTGCTACTGTCATTTGTCAATGGGCTTGTGTAGCCATTTGGTGTTGAGGCACTGGCATTGTCTGAAGTCTGGTTTAACATTAAGAGAGTGTGAGGAGGATGAAGGCCAGGAAGTGTTTGTGTTGTTGCAGGGTCCATGTTCCAGTTGATAGATCCTATAGAAGGCAGGCTGAAGGAAGCACCTGTTAGGGGGTTAACCTGAGGCGCCACCATTGTCTCTGAATCACAATTATAGGAGCAGGACGGAGCATCGCTAGCCCAGTCTGTGTCTGTTGTCCTCTCCCCTCGCATACGGACACCTCCCTGTCCCCGCATACCAAATCTACACCTTGCCCTGGTCTCAGCCAGTCTGTTGTCATGGAGACTAAGTTTGGTTGTTTTGTGTTCGACTGTCTGTTTCTGGTTAACAGTGTTGTTCCCCAGCCCAGAGTTGAGGACGCTGTCCCATCCACTGACCTCCACTATGTCGCCTCTGGTCCTGGCCTTCTCAGTGATGTCCCCTGGGCCCTTGGTTGCACCCGTCTGGTTCTGGGATTCCAAGATGGCCACCCAGTCTCCCCTGTTAGCCTCCAGCCAACCACCTGCAAGAAGAGGTTAGAATATAGACTTATTTTGAGTTTTTTTTTGTCAGTTACCAGGTCAAGTTCATTCATTTACAATTTGAGTTTTTGTATGTAAACATAAGTTGTATTGATTTAATTGTATAAATTAAAAATTTAAAAATAGCCAGGTGCATGCATCACTATTCCAATGGAAGATCTATTACTATATGTAGGCTGTATGTACACTGAGTATACAAAACAGGCTCTTTCCTTGACATAGAGATGACATAGACTGAAAGGGAGGAGACAATTGAGACATGGTTTGTGTAAGTATGTGTGCCATTTAGATGGTGAATGGGTAAGACAAAATATTTAAGTGCCTTTGAACAGGGTATGGTAGTAGGTGCCAGGCATAGTGCTGTTGAGGTGACCGTATTACCGCCACACCGGCGGTCACGAGTCATGAAGGCAGTCAAAATCGACATGACCGTTTAGTCATAGTAATTAGGCTTCTCCAAGCTCTGATGCTGCTGCTGGTCATTAGTGGCGTACCAAACTTGCTAACTGCCTGGTACTCAGCACTCTATTGTCCTTCTAATCACTCTGACAATGCAAATGTATTCGAAAATCTAATCATCACTTAATGAGAGCCCATGAGCTCATGTTGCACAACAGTTCAATAGGCTATGCAATTGCGTGATGGCCTCTTAAAAAGAGGAGGAACCCATCAGCTTTCTATATGCTAGGCCACTATACTTATTTCTCAACTTACCTAATATTAAGAACATTTCTTATATTTACAACAGGAGTATAGCCTACCTGGCTGGCATGAAAATAAATCACGGGGAAAAACATCCTCCATTTGCTACTTACAGTAAGTGCATAGATTACATGTATTTTTTCCCGCTGCCCCTGTTTCGAAACAGGTGCATGATAATGGTCCATTCTAAATCAACACAAATTTCACACATATATTATTTAGTATATGTACAGACAAGATTAAATCCAGAATAGTCTGATGGGTGACAATATTAGCCTATCATTTGTGAATGATGCCCAGCATAAGAACAATGACTTTTGTTTGCGACTTTTTCAAATCATAGTCACACACCTCATGTGGCCTAGCCCATGGGCCTATATGTTTTAATAAGGTTTGTATCACAACTAAAGTGGCCAAATAACTTTTTAAAATTAAGCACATTAATCCGCTTTACAAGGGGTGTACAGCCTAACTGGCATACATAAGCAGCCCGTGAGTTTCAAGTTTGGGTTAGATCATTTTCACCATAAAAAATAAAATGTATAATAAAAGCATGCATAATTGCATTTGTGGTCACTTTTGACAAAGGTGTTTTCCGCTAATGGAACATTCGCGCTTATAGTCTACTACCATGTGCGCATTGCTGCGCTTATAATGTGAAAAAATTGCCTAACATTTTAAGCTAAACGTTCTGATTTGTTGCGTCAGCCACAATGCATAATTATTTTGTTGTTGATGCAAGTGGTTGTATTAATTTGGGATCTATCGCATCCAACAACAACTTTTGTACTATGGAGGATAGTAGATTGACAAAGGCTAGTGCTTTTGCTGTTCGTTAGGCCTACTCATCTTGTTGGCTGACGAAAAGTAAATGTAGACAGTTCTTCAAATATGTTCAATATGCACCTCGGAATTGGATAAGGACACGCGCAGTTGCGTCCCCGATGTGTCTATCTTCACTTGTAGCCTGTGAGAAAGACCCTATCACGTGAAGGAGCATGCAGCACTCAGGGAGAAGGGCACAGTGGCCACTGGCCGCAAAAGGCATGGATTTTTTTAGGGTGCATTACGGCCACACAAATGGGTTGCCGCAGTAAAATTCTAGGCATTATCAAGTGCTTGTCAAATTGTGAATAATGTAGTGTGTACAGTCTGCGCAAAAAACTAAGCAGAGCTCATGCCTTTCAAGCTATTTTTTTCAAATAATCATTAGAGTCGCATCATGCAGCCTTACAATGTATTACAAATCAAAACATATAGCCCAACGTTTGTATCACAACTAAAGTTACATTAATAACTATAAATTAAGCATATAGGAGTACCTATTTCTTTGTTAACCACTCAACACAGAATAGCCGCATGTGCGCACTCCCTCAAAAATATCCCTTCTATTTTATTCAGCTTTGTTCAATTGTATTCTTCATACTATAAAATAATGCCACGGAATTCTAAGCAAATCTTGTCTGCTAAATGAACTAGTGTAGCCCACAGCCATTTGGCATAGCCAGATCAGGACCTAACCTAAGGACAACTATTCTGTTCTTCTGAAATAGACTACATTTTCTTCATATCATGCTTCTTTAGACCTGTCTAAAATAAATAATGGATTTATTGTGATGGTGTAGGCTATATTAAATGGATTTATTATACTTTTTAAAGTGTAGATGTTCCAAAGTACAACATCAGTAACTTGTAGGCAATGTGTGGTAGCCAGGAGATGCTAAATATGTTTATGTTAATTAACAGTCAATTACCGTGAGACAGACAGTTATTTGCTTGGCAATCTCCAGCTGACAAAATTTTGCGACCACCACAGCCTTAGCCAGGCACACCGGTTTGTGTCAAGAACTGCAACGCTGCTAGGTTTTTCAAGCTCAACAGTTTCTCGTGTGTATCAAGAATGGTCCACCACACAAAGGACATCCAACCAACTTGACACAACTGTGGGAAGCATTGGAGTCAACATGGGCCAGCATCCCTGTGGAACGCTTTCGATACTTTGTAGAGTCCATGCCCCGACGAATTGAGGCTGTTCTGAGTGGGGAGGGTGCAACTCAATATTAGGAAGGTGTTCTTAATGTTTGGTACACTCAGTGTATTTCTCCCTTACCTTGCTCCCCCATCTTTAGTCCACTCAGGTCAATGCTCTCTGGTCCATCTTCTATTGTCTCCTCTTTGACTAGCAGCAGATCAAGATTCCCATCCTTCATGTCTACTGACTGTAAGATACAGAGTGAGAGGATGTTGGATCAAGAAATCTGATATGGAGCATCTTCTGATTGGGCAATGAGGGACTGCTATGAGTACCATGCAAATGTGTTAGTTGATTTGATTACTTGACACTCTTTAATGGTTTGATAATTCAAAGGCATGGTCCCACAATTAAGACACAATTAATTAATCAAGACCTGGGCCCGTATCCACAAAGCCTCTCAGAGTAAGAGTGCTGATCTAGGATCTTTCCATATAATCTTATTCATTATGATCTAAAAGGCTAAACTGATCCTAGATCAGCACTCCTACTCTGAGAGGCTTTGTGGATACAGACCCTGACCTAATACCATTTAGACAGTAGTTTACAGTGGGCTCACCTCAGTGAGACTGTGTTTGGTCCTGTGCTGCTCAGCTGGTTCCTCTGTGGGTTCAGGAGGAGGTGTAGTCTGGTTGTCCTCCATGACCATGGGCCCCTCAGGGTTCCCCAGACCCTCCTCACACCCCTCCTCCTTCACCAGCAGCACCTCTGGACCCTCCTCCTCCTGGAAGAGAGAGGTGATACAGACATACACTCCCTCAGGTACATACACACACAAGATAATAAACACACTCAACATGGAGGGGCCAAACTTGCAAACATAAGCAAGCATTTAAAGTTAAACAGGTTATCACGCAGAAAATGCACATAAGCCAATTAAAATGTTTGTTTTACTTGCAAGTGACAGAAAGCTAAATTGTAACTGGTCCCATCAGATAACACAGATTACACACATTAGCCCTTTGCTAATCTCACCAGGTGGCAGTGATTACATCCTGGCACAACTTCTGCAGCCAATTAAAGTCGTAGATGTAGTTGGACGTGTTCATGGAAGCATCCTTAACGCACGTCAGTCCAAAAGCACGTTCTGATCAGAAAAGCAACAAGGCTATCGTGTGTATTTCATTGACTGGTGAAATTGCTCTCTGTCTAAAGTGCCTAGTCCATCTAATTGTCGCAGATTGTGGCAAGGGTTCGAATCTCACATGTAGGAAGAGTATATTTTTACCCCCCCCCGCACACAAACAAACTGCTACTGCCAAATAATTAATCATATTGCATATGATTACATGGATGCATTTACATGGATGTTTTATATGCATTTTTATAATCTGCTTTGTCATACGTATTTTTTCACTCGAGGAAGATTATCTAAATTGTACAGTAGAAATAGTTTGCACTCTCGTTCTCGTCCTACAGGTGGCAGTGTTGCAGCTTGAATCAACAGTCTTAATGGGACATTTCAAAATGTTTTTATTTTATTTAACCAGGCAAGTCAGTTAAGAACAAATTCTTATTTACAATGACAGCCTAGGAACAGTGGGTTAGCTGCCTTGTTCAGGGGCAGAACTACAGATTTTTACCTTGTCAGCTCGGGGATTCGATCTAGCAACCTTTCGGTTACTGGCCCAACACTCTAAACACGAGGCTACCTGCCTGCCCGCTTCTACTTCATATTCATCTCCAGCACCACCCCAACATCAACAAATGTGAAAATGGCGCTTTCTATGTTTTGTAGTAAAAAAAGATAGAGGAAGATAAGTGTTTCCAGTGACATCATCAACCAATTAGTTGACAATTAGTAGGCAATGCCTACTTATAATTGGTTAATAATCACGCAATGGACACCGATGATGTCATTGGAAACACTTATCTTCCTCTATCTTTTTTACTACAAAACACAGAAATGCGCCATTTTCACATTATGTTGATGTTGGGTTGGTGAATATGAAGTTGAACATTTTAGAAATGTCCCTTTAATGTAGGAAGAGTATATTTTTATGTAGGCTACACTTGCAGTACCAGTCAAAAGTTTGGACACACCTACTCATTCCAGGGTTTTTCTTTATTTGTACTATTTTCTACATTGTAGATGTAACGTCCTGACCAGAGTTCTTATGTGTTTTGCTTGTTTAGTGTTGGTCAGGACGTGAGCTGGGTGAGAATTCTATGTTGTGTGTCTAGTTTGTCTGTTTCTGTGTCCAGCCTAATATGGTTCTCAATCAGAGGCAGCTGTCAATTGTTGTCCCTGATTGAGAATCATATATAGGAGGCTTGTTTTGTGTTGGKATTTTGTGGGTGATTGTTTCCTGTCTCTGTGTTTGTGTTCTGCACCAGATAGGTCTGTCTCGGTTTTCACATTTGTTATTTTGTATAGTGTTCACGTATTCACGTATTCGTCTCTTTGTTTATTAAATATGTTGAACACATTTTGGTCCTCTCCTTCACCAATGGAAGAAAACCGTTACAGTAGAATAATAGTGAAGACATCAAAACTATGAAATAACACATATGGAATCATGTAGTAACCAAACAAGTGTTAATCAAATCAAAATATATTTGATATTCTTCAAAGTAGCCACCCTTTGCCTTGATGACAGCTTTGCACATTCTTGGAATTCTCTCAACTGAAAATGTTAGAAATGTCCCTTTAATGTTGGAAGATACTTGGCTGTCATCAGTATATTTTATGTAGGCTACACTACAATGTTTTATAGTTTATTATAATATTCCAATTCGTCACATGTGCTTTGAATCAAGCATCAAGGACCGACATTGAACTGTTTATTCCTCAACAAAAAAGCTTGATGTGAGGTTACAAGTCAACTTCTTTAGCAACCACCTAGAGGTGATGAGGATGGCAATAGCCTTCATGACTGCTATTTGACAAATCCATAAGGCTCTTCTTTTCTTTTTTTTTTACGATAAACTTTCTTGTAAGGACCTCATTTATCTTTTTTCATAAAAGCACATGGGTGTGTGTGAAACAGATAAACCAAAAATGTGGATTTTGTCATAATGTGGAAACGGTGAAAATGTTGTCTAATGTTAACAAGTCTAAGACGTCTAGCTAATCTAAAAAGCAGTAGCTCTGTTCTATGTGCTCTATGTCTATGCTTCAGTTCTTAAGTTTAGATTTTGCGTGTCTTACTTTCGGTTTTGTACACCAGCTTCAAACAGCTGAAAATTCAATATTTTTTGGTTTTGAAAAATATATTTCACAGTGGTTTATATGGTACAATGACTCTCTACACTATACTTGCTTGTTTTGTCACATAAACTGAAATTAGGTAAACTATTAGAATTTTAGCAACCAGGAAATGGCAGAGCGATTTTTGCATAGTGCATATTTAAGAAATGGATGGTGGGTAGAAAATCTAAGACCTTTGATAGGCTGAAGCAGAAGTTGTGCCAGGATGTAATCAGTGTCACCTGGTGAGGTCAGCATACTGTAGGGCTAACTTCTACCATGTTATCTGACGGGACCAGTAACAAGTTTGCGTTCGGTCACATGGAAGTAAATCAACTATTTTAATTGGTGCCGAAACGTTACTGGGAATTTATACACTGCTCAAAAAAATAAAGGGAACACTAAAATAACACATCCTAGATCTGAATGAATGAAATATTCTTATTAAATACTTTTTCTTTACATAGTTGAATGTACTGACAACAAAATCACACAAAAATTATCAATGGAAATCAAATTTATCAACCCATGGAGGTCTGGATTTGGAGTCACACTCAAAATTAAAGTAGAAAACCACACTACAGGCTGATCCAACTTTGATGTAATGTCCTTAAAAACAGTCAAATGAGGCTCAGTAGTGTGTGTGCCTGTATGACCTCCCTACAACGCCTGGGCATGCTCCTGATGAGGTGGCGGATGGTCTCTGAGGGATCTCCTCCAGACCTGGACTAAAGCATCGCCAACTCCTGGACAGTCTGTGGTGCAACGTGCTGTGGTGGATGGAGCGAGACATGATGTCCAGATGTGCTCAATTGGATTCAGGTCTGGGAACGGGCGTGCCAGTCCATAGCATCAATACCTTCCTCTTGCAGGAACTGCTGACACACTCCAGCCACATGAGGTCTAGCATTGTCTTGCATTAGGAGGAACCCAGGGCCAACCGCACCAGCATATGGTCTCACAGGGGTCTGAGGATCTCATCTCGGTACCTATGGCAGTCAGGCTACCTCTGGCGAGCACATGGAGGGCTGTGCGGCCCCCCAAAGAAATGCCACCACACCATGACTGACCCACTGCCAAACCGGTCATGCTGGAGGATGTTGCAGGCAGCAGAACGTTCTCCACGGCATCTCCAGACTCTGTCACGTCTGTCACATGTGCTCAGTGTGAACCTGCTTTCATCTGTGAAAAGCACAGGGCGCCAGTGGCGAATTTGCCAATCTTGGTGTTCTCTGGCAATGCCAAACGTCCTGCACGGTGTTGGGCTGTAAGCACAAACCCACCTGTGGACGTCGGCCTCATACCATCCTCATGGAGTCTGTTTCTGACCGTTTGAGCAGACACATGCACATTTGTGGCCTGCTGGAGGTCATTTTGCAGGGCTCTGGCAGTGCTCCTCCTTGCACAAGGCGAGGTAGTGGTCCTGCTGCTGGGTTGTTGCCCTCCTACGGCCTCCTCCACGTCTCCTGATGTACTGGCCTGTCTCCTGTAGCGCCTCCATGCTCTGGACACTACGCTGACAGACACAGCAAACCTTCTTGCCACAGCTCGCATTGATGTGCCATCCTGGATGAACTGCACTACCTGAGCCAATTGTGTGGGTTGTAGACTCAGTCTCATGCTACCACTAGAGTGAAAGCACCGCCAGCATTCAAAAGTGACCAAAAATCAGCCAGGAAGCATAGGAACTGGAAGTGGTCTGTGTCACCCCTGCAGAACCACTCCTTATTGGGGTGTCTTGCTAATTGCCTATAATTTCACCTGTTGTCTATTCCATTTGCACAACAGCATGTGAAATTTATTGTCAATCAGTGTTGCTTCCTAAGGTACAGTTTGATTTCACAGAAGTGTGATTGACTTGGAGTTACATTGTGTTGTTTAAGTGTTCCCTTTTTTTTTGAGCAGTGTATATATAAATTACTGGGAGTTTATATATATACAGTGGGGCAAAAAGTATTTAGTCAGCCACCCATTGTGCAAGTTTTCCCACTTAAAAAGAGAGAGGCCTGTAATTTTCATCATAGGTACACATCAACTATGACAGACAAAATGAGGAAACAAAATCCAGAAAATCCCATTGTAGGATTTGTAATGAATATTATTTGCAAATTATGGTGGAAAATAAGTATTTGGTCAATAACAAAAGTTTATCTCAATACTTTGTTATATACCCTTTGTTGGCAATGACAGAGGTCAAACGTTTTCTGTAAGTCTTCACAAGGTTTTCACACACTGTTGCTGGTATTTTGGCCCATTCCTCCATGCAGATCTCCTCTAGAGCAGCGATGTTTTGGGCTTTGCTGGGCAACACGGACTTTCAACTCCCTCAAAGATGTTCTATGGGGTTGAGATCTGGAGACTGGCTAGGCACTCCAGGACCTTGAAATGCTTCTTACGAAGCCACTCCTTCATTGCCCGGGCGTGTGTTTGGGATCATTGTCATGCTGAAAGACCCAGCCACGTTTCATCTTCAATGCCCTTGCTGATGGAAGGGGTTTTCACTCAAATCTCACGATACATGGCCCATTCATTCTTTCCTTTACACGGATCAGTCGTCCTGGTCCCTTTGCAGAAAAACAGCCCAAAGCATGATGTTTCCACCCCCATGCTTCACAGTAGGTATGTGTTCTTTGGATGAAACTCAGCATTCTTTGTCCTCAAACACGACGAGTTGAGTTTTTACCAAAAAGTTATATTTTGGTTTCATCTGACCATATGACATTCTCCCAATCTTCTTCTGGATCATCCACATGCTCTCTAGCAAAATTCAGACGGGCCGACATGTACTGGCTTAAGCAGGGGGACACGTCTGGCACTGCAGGATTTGAGTCCCTGGCGGCGTAGTGTGTTACTGATGGTAGGCTTTGTTACTTTGGTCCCAGCTCTCTGCAGGTCATTCACTAGGTCCCCCGTGTGGTTCTGGTATTTTTGCTCACCGTTCTTGTGATCATTTTGACCCACGGGGTGAGATCTTGCATGGAGCCCCAGATCGAGGGAGTTCAGTGGTCTTGTATTGCTTCCATTTCCTAATAATTGCTCCCACAGTTGATTTCTTCAACCAAGCTGCTTACCTATTGCAGATTCAGTCTTCCCAGCCTGGTGCAGGTCACAATTTTGTTTCTGGTGTCCTTTGACAGCTCTTTGGTCTTGGCCATAGTGGAGTTTGGAGTGTGACTGTTTGAGGTTGTGGACAGGTGTCTTTTACACTGATAACAAGTTCAAACAGGTGCCATTAATACAGGTAACGAGTGGAGGACAGAGGAGCCTCTTAAAGAAGAAGTTACAGGTCTGTGAGAGCCAGAAATCTTGCTTGTTTGTAGGTGACCAAATACTTATTTTCCACCTAATTTGCAAATAATTCATAAAAAATCCTACAAAGTGATTTTTGGATATTTTTTCTCTCATTTTGTCTGTCATAGTTGAAGTGTACCTATGATGAAAATTACAGGCCTCTCTCATCTTTTTAAGTGGAGAGACATTACACAATTGGTGGCTGACTAAATACTTTTTTGCCCCACTGATATATATATTTTTTTACCTTGATTTAACTAGGCAAGTCAGTTAAGAACAAATTCTTATTTTCATGACGGCCTAGAACAGTGGGTTAACTGCCTTGTTCAGGGGCAGAACGACAGATTTGACCTTGTCAGCTCGGGATTCGATCTTGCAACCTTTCGGTTACTAGTCCAACGCTCTAACCACTAGGCTACCTGCCGGGTGTGTGACTATTTATTTTAAACCCATCATGTGGACATAAATATGTCAGCTATTGATAAGTCAAAAGTAATCAGCAGACAAACGTGACTAAACTATGATGTGTACAGTAGGTGTTTGTTAGTGTGTGGTATGTGTAGATATATTTAGCAAGTGCATATTGGTTATAAAGTGCTGTCGAGTGTATGCAGAATAGGGTGAGATCAGATGTGATGTACCACGAGTATACCAAACATTAGAACACCTTCCTAATATTAGTTAACCCCCCCCCCCCCCCCCTATTTTGTGCTATCAGAAAAACTTCAATTTGTCGGGGCATGAACTCTACAAGGTGTTGAAAGCGTTCCACAGGGATGCTGGCCCATGTTGACTCCAATGCTTCCCACAGTTGTGTCAAGTTAACTGGATGTCCTTTGGGTGTTGGACCATTCTTGATACACACAGGAAACTGTTGAGCGTGAAAAACCCAGCACCGTTGCAGTTCTTGACACAAACTGGTGCGCCTGGCACCTACTACCATACCCTGTTCAAAGTCACTTAAATCTTGTCTTGCCCCTTCACCCTCTGAATGGCACACATACACAATCCATTTCTAAATTGGCGTAAAAGTCCTTCTTTACCCTGTCTCCTCCTCTTCATCTACACTGATTGAATTGGATTTAACAAGTGACATCAATAACGGATCATAGCTTTCACCTGGTCAGTCTATGTCATGGAAAGAGCAGGTGTTATTAATGTTTTGTATACTCAGTGTATATTAAAGGGAGTCTCAATGAAAGTCAGAATAAAAAGTCCCATTTTGTGTTTATTAAACATAAACAAGGGTTAAATGCACCATATGAAAACCACACATACACATGTCTAAACTAAAACTGCATTCACTTTCTTACTAAAAAAGTGTCTTGGGAAAAAATTTATTGTTGAATGGAAGTAATGAAATAGACATTTGTAAACATTACAGTACAAACACTATGTAAAATACTTTTCAGGCTTATATATGCCTTACATATCACACGTCTGGGTACAATATTCTACCCAGGAATATTCAACACTGAAATCTGTGACTCTTGTTATTCCAAATGCATCTGTGGATATTTGCAGCTGACATTTGTTTTATGCAGGGTTTGATATAAACGTCAGAAGCTATCGAGTGGAGGGCCTCCCGGGTGGCGCAGTGGTCTAAGGCACCAGAGACTCTGGGTTCGAGCCCAGGCTCTGTCACAGCCGGTGGCCTAGCGTCGTCTGGGTTAGGGAGGGTTTGGCCGGTAGGGATATCCTTGTCTCATCGCGCACTAGCGACTCCTGTGGCGGGCCGGGCGCAGTGCGCGCTGACCAGGTCACTAGGTGTACGGTGTTTCCTCCGACACATTGGTGCGGCTGGCTTCCGGGTTGGATGCGCGCTGTGTTAAGAAGCAGTGCGGCTCGGAGGATGCATGGCTCTCGACCTTCGTCTCTCCCGAGCCTGTACGGGAGTTGTAGTGATGAGACAAGACAGTAACTACTAACAATTGGATACCACGAAAAGGGGGATTAAAAAAAATATATATAGAAGCTATCAAGTGGAATGGTTACTTTCTATGTTATAGAGTGGAATGTTTTTTCTGCTGGTGTAGCCTGAGGTAGCTCCTCTCTGAGAACCTCTTCCCGCAGTGTATACAGGCAAATGGCCTTTCTCCTGTGTGGACCTTCAAGTGCATCTTAAGTTGACCAGCCTGTGCGAAGCGCATGTGACACTGTGAACAGCTGTAAGGTTTCTCCCCTGTGTGGATCCTCTGGTGCCTCTTCAGGGTGTCCTGGCGAGAAAACCTTTTCTCACACTGGGTACAGCTGAATGGTTTCTCTCCTGTGTGTACCCTCTGGTGCCTCTCCACCTTCTGGGAGCTGCTGAAGCCTTTGTTACAGAACATGCAGAGGAACCGTTTCTCTTTACTATTGCCTGATGTGGCTCCCCCTTCCTGAGCCTGGGCTCTAGATCTTTCGTTTGAGTTCAATACCCGATCGAAAAGGACACAGCCGTGTGAATCAGAAGGTGCCATCAACGTGGACACTGGGTCGCGATCCTTGAACACGTGTAAAGGGGAGTGGGTGGCGACATTTGGATTTGTCTCCAAGCTTCCCCTGTAATCTAAGAAATCTCTGCCCTGTGAGTGTCCATCTCCAAGGTGACTATCTGCATTCCACGTGGGAGGAATGTCGCCCTCCACTTTTACAGTCCCCTCATCTGCCAATATAACCTCCTCTTTCTTATCTAGGCACCCTTCAGAGTATACACTACTACTGCGCCGGTTCCAGTCCCCTCTAGACAGATCAGTCTGTGTGTCTAAACCCAAGGGCATGTTGCCAGGGTCCATCTCTGTAGTGTAAGAACAAGACGGATCATCACCGGCAGTGTCTAACGCGTCACCATCACCATCCCCGCGGGAATTACCCGTCCTCGGGCTCTTGTGAAATACTGGTAAATACTCTGAGCTGGGAGCAAGAGGACTGCCCAGTCTACCCAGCCCCAATCTCTCTGGGTCTGATCTGTGGTCAGATCCTGTGTGTAAGAGCCTGTGTGTTACAGTTAAAGTCTTGGTGTCTGTCTCTGACTTGAGGACGGCGTTCGGTGTTCCACTGACCTCCGTGATGCTGCGTCGGGTCCTGGGCTGCGCTGGGGTGGTGGGGTCCTCCGTGGCTACAGAGGGCGCTCCAGACTGAATGTCTCTTATGTTCCGTGGGTCCTCCTCTCCTTCAGACCTCTCCAGTTTGACCCCAGGACCTGCAGCCTCTGCATTTGCAGACTGACACAAGAAGATAACCATGTCGTAAGGAAGTCTCACATGCTCCCCTATGGCAGATAACTTCTTTTTTTCCCTCTTTCCTTTATTTAACTGAGGATAAATGAGGACGTTACATGTAAGCAAGTGAATAGCTGAGGGGAGATTTTCTGAAATAAACGGGACACATTTGATTTACAAAGTAACTCATTGTTTTTAATGCAACACTATTACACTAACCTCTATCATGATAATGTGCTGGGTTGGGATTCCACTCCCCTCGTCAACAGTGATTGTTTGTTCATCTCTCCATGTATTGTGTTCCACTGGCTTCACAAAGCTTCTGTGGCCTCCAGTGAGATGTCCTTCACCTGAGAGAATGATTGGGGGAAATGAGCTGGTTAGGTTAGCTACTGTCAATGCTATATTGTACACTTTTGACACTGTCGACAATTGGTAAGGATGTAAGGTAACACTTCTCATAACTTCTTGAAAAACAATTTATTGAGTATGGATTATGTTCCATGCATCTAATTGTTTAATTTAGTAAATAATAGAAAATGCAGTAAATCAAAAATCTGGTTAGAATATGATTGTGTTTCTCACAAGATAGCTAAGTAATCAGTGGATTTATTGCATACGATCCAAAAACTGATCAAGACCCAATTCTGGGTAATATCTGAACACATGTGCAGCAGGAACGGTTCGACAGGCACTGAACTATATATGAACGGCAACAGGTCGCACAGCCTCTGTCTTCTGCAAAATGTACCTCTTGCCATTCCTCTGTATCGGTCAAGGATCTTGACACTACTTGGGCGACTGGCGAGGACGCGCTCTCGCATTGTCCTCTCTGCGCGCTCCCGTGCCACCTTCAGTTCTAGTAGTTTCCTCCGCAATGCCCTGTTTTCTCTCTGGCTTTGATTTATTTCCAAACGAAACACTGCATAGTCGTCATCTACCAGTTTACAGATCTCTGCCACGGCTGCATTCGCTAGCACCTCCATGATGGAGGCTATTTGAGTGTGAAAAACCATACAGTTAGCCATTTTGCTAACGTTAGCAGCTAGCTAGCTAGCTAGCGTTTCCTAGATAACAGCTATCAACCAAGTCCTGTCTCCAACGTGAATTAAACACAACATGGGGTATGATGGTATACAGTTAAAGGAGTCATATTTTGAGTTCCAGTGTGTCAATACACGTCTAAATAAAAACGATAACGTGGAAATGAATTTGTAATAACTGTTCACTTCCGTTTACTTCTTCGTGTGAGTTTCCGGCAGACTAGATGTTGTTTTGCGTATTTCCGCCTTTCACAGGGGTTCCACTAGTTACCACAGCCACAAAGTAAAAATGGTCTATATCGTAAAGGTTCATGTAAATAAAAACATTTTTTTTTTGGTCTAAATTTAAGGTTAGGTTTAAAATCAGATTCTAAGAAGACAATTTGTAGAAATAGGCGGTGTTTTGACTTTGTTACTGTGGTAAATAGTGACGACCCTTTTACACGTCGGCGGAGTCCTGGGTAACTGCATACATGGAGTGTGTCTATAAGTGTGCGTGTCAACATACAGTATTAGGGGTAAGGTGACTAGGCGTCAGGATAAATGATAAACAGAGTAGAAGGAGCATTATTTTATTGAACTTTTACTTTAACAGAGAAGAAATATTGTGCCTTGTATAATATACACATTATACACGCACACACATTATATTTATATATATATATATACACAAACATTAAAATACAAAATCACAGGCATGGGAAGCACAAATAAAACATCATAAATCACCCTGAAAAACAGTTACATTCCTCCACAAAATCCCCAATCAATACTTTAAATGGCCCGAATGGCACCAGAACATCAGATGAAATGTGTTTTGAATTTTGTTCCAGCAATACAGTGCATTAAAACTAAAAGCAGATTTAACCTAGCTCTGAGGAGACCCTAGGAACCTCAAGAGTTAATCAATCCTGTGAATGGGTTAGGCAACACAGGTGCCTTTAATTCAACAACAAAGTTAGATAAAAACTGACATTTATGTAGGGCCTTGTAAACAAAAAGGGAGTAATGTAGAAATCTATGGGTCTTTAGCGAAGAACAGCAAACTTTTGATACAGGATGCAGTGATGAGTATCAAAACTGTAACCTGTAACAAAATGAAGGGCGCTATGGTAGATTACATATAAGAGTCGTAACATCTGCACTTTGATCAATAATATCACATTAATCAAGAACAGATTCAAAGGTTGACTGAATAACCTGCTTCCCACTGCTTAGAGAAAGGCACAATTTGTTTCTGGACTTTTTCCACATTTTGTTACATTACAGCCTTATTCTAAAATTGTTTTCCCCCCTTCATCAATCTACACACAGTACCACATAATGAAAAGCAAAAACAGGTTATTAGACATTTGGGAAAATGTATAAAAAATGGAAATATCAAATTTACATAAGTATTCAGACCTTTTACTCAGTACTTTGTTGAAGCACCATTAGCAGTGATTACAGACTCGAGTCTTCTTAGGTATGACGCTACAAGCTTGGCACATTTGGGGAGTTTCTCCCATTCTTCTCTGCAGATCCTCTCAAGCTCTATCAGGTTGGATGTGGAGCATTGCTGCCCAGCTAATTTCAGGTCTCTCCAGAGATGTTCGATCAGGTTCAAGTCTGGGCTCTGGCTGGGCCACTCAAGGATATTCAAGGACTTGTCCCAAAGCCACTCCTGCGTTGTCTTGGCTGTGTGCTTCGGGTCGTTGTCCTGTTGGAAGCTGAACCTTTGCCCTAGTCTGAGGTTCTGAGCGCTTTACATTTACATTTTACATTTTAGTCATTTAGCAGACGCTCTTATCCAGAGCGACTTTGGAGCAGGGTTTGATCAAGGATCTCTCCTTACTTTGCTCCGTTCATCTTTCCCTCAATCCTGACTAGTCTCCCAGTCCCAGCCCCTGAAAAACATCCCCACAGCATGATGCTGCCACCACCATGCTTCACTGTAAGGATGGTGGCAGGTTTCCTCCAGACGTGACTCTTGGTATTCAGCCCAAAGAGTTCAATCTTGGTTTCATCAGAGCAGAGAATCTTGTTTCTCATGGTCTGAGAGTCCTTTGGGTGCCATTTGGCAAACTCCAAGCGGGCTGTCATATGCCTTTTACTGAGGAGTGGCTTCCATCTGGCCACTCTACCATAAAGGCCTGATTGGTGGAGTGCTGCAGAGATGGTTGTACTTCTGGAAGGTTCTCCCATCTCCACAGAGGAACTCTGGAGCTAAAAGAGACTAAAAACCTGCTTCTATCTCAAGGCCATCAGATATATACCCATCACTAGCACAGATTGGCTCCTGCCTATATACACAGACTTGAAATCATTGGCCACTTCAATAATGTCACTTTAATAATGTTTACATATCTTGCATTACTCTTCTCATATGTATATACTGTATTCTATATTATTCTACTGTATCTTAGTCTATGCCGCTCTGACATTGCTTGTCCATATATTCTTAATTCCATTCCTTACTTAGATTTGTGTGTATTGGGTATATGTTGTGAAATTGTTAGATATTACTTGTTAGATATTGCTGCACTGTCGGAACTAGAAGCACAAGCACTTCACTACACCCGCAATAACATCTGCTAAACAAGTGTATGTGACCAATAACATTTGATTTGATTTTGTGTGCCTTTCCAAATCATGTCCAATCAATTGAATTTACCACAGGTGGACTCCATTCATGTTGCAGAAACATCTCAAGGATGATCAATGGAAACAGGATGCACCTGAGCTCAATTTCGAGTCTCATAGCAAAGGGTGTGAATACTTATGTAAATAAGGTGTATATATATATCAAACATCTCCAATCCAAAATCAAATCAAGAATCAAATCAAAAATCAAATCAAGAATCGGCTTTCTATTCCGCAACAAAGCCTCCTTCACTCACGCCGCCAAACTTACCCTAGTAAAACTGACTATCCTACCGATCCTCGACTTCGGCGATGTCATCTACAAAATAGCTTCCAACACTCTACTCAGCAAACTGGATGCAGTTTATCACAGTGCCATTCGTTTTGTTACTAAAGCACCTTATACGACCCACCACTGCGACCTGTATGCCCTAGTCGGCTGGCCCTCGCTAATGTTTCGTCGTCAGACCCACTGGCTCCAGGTCATCTACAAGGCTATGCTAGGTAAAGTGCCGCCTTATCTCAGTTCACTGGTCACGATGGCTACACCCATCCGCAGCACGCGCTCCAGCAGGTGTATCTCACTGATCATCCCTAAAGCTAAAACCTCATTTGGACGCCTTTCCTTCCAGTTCTCTGCTGCCTGCGACTGGAACGAATTGCAAAAATCTCTGAAGTTGGAGACTTTTATCTCCCTCAACAACTTTAAAAATCTGCTATCCGAGCAGCTAACCGATCGCTGCAGCTGTACATAGTCCATCTGTAAACTACCCACCCAATTTACCTACCTCACCCCCCATACTGCTTTTATTTATTTACTTTTCTGCTCTTTTGCACACCAGTATCTCTTCTTGCACATGATCATCTGATGATTTATCACTCCAGTGTTAATCTGCTAAATTGTAATTATTCGATTTATTGCCTACCTCATGCCTTTTGCACACATTGTATATAGATTCTCTTTTTCTACCATGTTATTGACTTGTTTATTGTTTACTCCATGTGTAACTCTGTGTTGTCTGTTCACACTGCTATGCTTTATCTTGGCCAGGTCGCAGTTGCAAATGAGAACTTGTTCTCAACTAGCCTACCTGGTTAAATAAAGGTGAAATAAAAAAAATAAAATAAATAAAAAATATAAAAATAAAAAATAAACAGTTTTAACTTTGTCATAATGGGGTATTGTGTGTAGATTGATGAAGTAAAAAAATAAGTCTGTAATGTAACAAAATGTGGAAAAAGTCAAGGGGTCTGAATACGTTCTGAATGCACTGGAGATTAAGTTTACAATTTTTATCAGATTGACCCATGTGGTACACCTTTATGTATTAAATAACCCCATCAATCACAATGGCCTGAGTTCTGAAACCATGAAAACGCGTCAGAGCTCAGGCCTATCGATTACAACTTATTCAATAAAATGGCATGACAAGCCCACAAACAAAGCATCATATTTATTTTTGTGTCTAAAGCATTGACAAGATCCATGCCAACTATAGTGGTGGCTGTAGTAGTGCTCTGCCCAGGCCTAAACCCTGATTGGTTTACATTCAAAATACATTTCTCAGATAGAAAATAGCAAAGTTGTACATTTACCAAGGATTCCAGAATCTTAGCTTTTTTAATATATTTGTATTTATTATTTAACCTTTATTTAACCAGGTAGGCCAGTTGAGAACAAGTTCTCATTTACAACTGTGACCTGGCCAAGATAAAGCAAAGCAGTGTGACACAAACAACACAGAGTTACAAATAGGATAAACAAATGTACAGTCAATAACACAATAGAAAAATCTGTATACAGTGTGTGCAAATGTAGTACGATTAGGGAGGTAGGGCAATACATAAATAGGCCATTGTGGCGAAATAATTACAATTTAGCATTAACACTAGAGTGATAGATGTGCAGAAGATGAATGTGCAAGTAGAGATACTGGGGTGCAAAGGAGCAAAAAAATGTATACAAATATGGGGATGAGGTAGTTGGGTGGGTTATTTACAGATGGGCTGTGTACAGGTGCAATGATCGGAAAGCTGCTCTGACAGCCGATGCTTAAAGCTAGTGAGGGAGATGTAAGACTCCAGCTTCAGTGATTTTTGCAATTTGTTCTAGTCATTAGCAGCAGAGAACCACAAGGAAAGGCGGCCAAAGAGGAATTGGCTTTGGGGATGACCAGTGAGATATACCTGCTGGAGCGCGTGCTATGGGTGGGTTTTGCTATGGTGACCAGTGAGCTGAGATAAGGTGGGGCTTTACCTAGCAAAGACTTATAGATGACCTGGAGCCAGTGGGTTTGGCGACGAATATGTAGCGAGGACCAGCCAACGAGAGCATACAGGTCACAATGGTGGGTAGTATATGGGGCTTTGGTGATAAAACAGATAGCACTGTGATAGACTGCATCCAATTTGTTGAGTAGAGTGTTGGAGGCTATTTTGTAAATGACATCGCTGAAGTCGAGGATCGGTAAGATAGTCAGTTTTACGAGGGTATGTTTGGCGGCGTGAGTGAAGGAGACTTTGTTGTGAAATAGGAAGCCGATTCTAGATTTAATTTTGGATTGGAGATGTTTAATATGAGTCTGGAAGGAGAGTTTACAGTCTAGCCAGACATCTAGGTATTTGTAGTTGTCCACATATTCTAAGTCAGAACCGTCCAGAGTAGTGATGCTAGTCGGGCGGGCGGGCAGCAAACGGTTGAAAAGCATGCATTTAGTTTTACTAGCGTTTAAGAGCAGTTGGAGGCCACAGAAGGAGTGTTGTATGGCATTGAAGCTCGTTTGGAGGTTTGTTAACACAGTGTCCAAAGAAGGGCCAGATGTATACAGAATGGCATCGTCTGCGTAGAGGTGGATCTAACCAGACACCTAGGTATTTGTAGTTGTCCACATATTCTAAGTCAGAACCGTCCAGAGTAGTGATGTTAGACGGGCGGGCGGGTGCGGGCCTATAGTTTAGTAGAGCTAGCAGCCCCCCCCATCCCTTCCAGTCTATAGTTTAGTAGAGCTAGCAGCCCCCCCCC